>NC_069113.1:27180000-27480000 GCF_025612915.1 Magallana angulata | reverse complement strand
TGTAATTAATTAGCCTTTAGATGTTACTCATACATACATGTATCTATTATTTGTAGATGATATATTTTTAAAACCTAGGGTGAGGAAATAATATTTTGAGAATGAATTACAAATGTAAATAAAACTTTTATTCACAGGACTTATAGTTTACACGTACATACTAAGATTTTAACATGTATTTATAACATGTATTATTCGTTCATTTTTTATTTTGTTTAATAACCGGATAAACTTAAAAAGAGAAAAGAAAGCAACTCATTGCCGTACTTAGTTTGTGAGAATGCATGTTCTTTTACGAAAACAAATTCTAAATAAAAACGAATTTATGTAGATTTGTATTTTTGCATTTTAAATCAATGAAAATTATGATTTTAACATCATGTGCCAACAGTTATACAATTGATGGTTTTGAACTAACCATCATTTTGTCAAATATGTTAAAGATATTAATTACTAATGTGAGAGAGAGAGAGAAGAACTTTTACCGATTAGTTTATACATGTAAAAGGAAACAAACATAAAGTACCCGCAACGTTATTTTTTACAATCCTATCCTGTCGTATCGTGTATGTATACTGTTCTATCGTACATTAATACTATCCTATTGTGCGTTAATTCTATCAGGTTTATCGTTCAGTTTTAACAGTTTTCCGTTTATCCTATCCTGTTAATTGTTTCCTGCCTTTTTGTCCCCTGCCGCAACGCGGAGCGGGGACATAGAAATGCCGGGCATCCGTCCATCACACTTTTTTGTAAGCGCTCTCATGCCTACAAATTTTGACGGATTTTCATTAATTTATACCAAATGTTTATACCACTATTACCTTGGTCAAGTTCGAAAATCAGCATTGGTCGATACTTTTTGTTGGAGTTATGGGACTTTGACCACAATAATGACTCTGTTTTATCCAAAAATCGACCTTGTAAGCGGTCTCATGCCTACAAATTTTGACGGATTTTCATTAAATTTATACCAATTGTTTATATTACCATTACTTCGGTCAAGTTCGAAAATCAGTATTGGTCAATACTTTTTAGCTCACCTGAGCCAAAGGCTCAAGTGAGCTTTTCTGATCACAATTTGTCCGTTGTCTGTCGTCGTTGGCGTTGTCGTTGTCGGCGTCGGCGTTGGCGTTGTAAACTTTTTACATTTTCATCTTCTTCTCAAGAACCACTGGGCAGATTTCAACCAAATTTGGCACAAAGCACCACTAGGTGAAGGGGATTCAAGTTTGTTCAAATGAAGGGCCACGCCCTCTTTAAAGGCGAGATAATTGAGAATTATTGAAAATTTGTTGGTATTTTTCAAAAATCTTCTTCTCAAAAACTATTTGGCCTGAAAAACTCATACTTGTGTGGAGGCATCCTCAGGTAGTGTAGATTCAAGTTTGTTCAAATCATGGTCCCCAGGGGTAGGGAGGGGCCACAATGGGGGGATCAAGTTTTACATAGAAATATATAGACAAAATCCTTAAAAATCTTCTTCTAAAAAACTATCAGGCCAGAAAAGCTCAAATTAAAATGGGAGCCTCCTCAGATAGTGTAGATTCAAGTTTGTTCAAATCATGGTCCCCGGGGGTAGGGTGGGGCCACAATGGGGGGATCAAGTTTTACATAGGAATATATAGAGAAAATCTTTAAAAATCTTCTTCTAAAAAATTATTAGGCCAGAAAAGCTCAAATAAAAGTGGAAGCTTCCTCAGGTAGTGTAGATTCAAGTTTGTTCAAATCATGGTCTCCGGGGCTAAGGTGGGGCCACAATTAGGGGATCAAGTTTTACATAGAAATATATAGACAAAATCTTTAAAAATCTTCTTCTAAAAAACTATCAGGCCAGAAAAGCTCAAATTAAAATGGAAGCATCCTCAGGTAGTGTAGATCCAAGTTTGTTCAAATTATGGTCCCCGGGGGTAGGGTGGGGCCACAATTAGGGGATCAAGTTTTACATAGAAATATATAGACAAAATCTTTAAAAATCTTCTTCTAAAAAACTATCAGGCCAGAAAAGCTCAAATTAAAATGGAAGCATCCTCAGGTAGTGTAGATTCAAGTTTGTTCAAATTATGGTCCCCGGGGGTAGGGTGGGGCCACAAGAGGGGGGTCATGTTTTACATAGGAATATATGGAATTTTTTTTAAAAAATCTTCTTCTAAAAAATTATAAGGTCAGAAAAGCTTAAATTTGAGTGAAAGCATCCTCAGGTAGTGTAGATTCAAGTTTGTTCAAATCATGGTCCCCAGGGATTGGGTGGGGCCACAATTAGGGGATCAAGTTTTACATATTAGAAATATATAGACAAAATCTTTAAAAATCTTCTTCTAAAAAACTATCAGGCCAGAAAAGCTCAAATTAAAATGGAAGCATCCTCAGGTAGTGTAGATTCAAGTTTGTTCAAATTATGGTCCCCGGGGGTAGGGTGGGGCCACAATGGGGGGGTCATGTTTTACATAGGAATATATCGAAATTTTTTTTTAAAAATCTTCTTCTCAAAAACTATAAGGCCAGGAAAGCTTAAATTTAAGTGGAAGCATCCTCAGATAGTGTAGATTCAAGTTTGTTCAAATCATGGTCCCCAGGGGTAGGGTGGGGCCACAATTAGGGGATAAATTTTTATACAGGAATATATAGAGAAAATCTTTAAGAAAATTTCTTTTCAAAACTTTATGGCCAAGAAAGCTCAAATTGTAACCATCCTCAGATAATGTAGATTCAAGTTTGTTCAAATCATGGTCCCTGGGGGTAGGGCGGGGCCACAATGGGGGATAAATTTTTATATATAGAGAAAATCTTTAAAAATCTTCTTCTCAAAACTATAAGGCCAGAAAAGCTCAAATTTAAGTGGAAGCATCCCAAGATCGTAAAGATTCAAGTTTGTTTAAATAATAGTCATGGGATATGGTGAGGCCACAATGGGGGATGAATTTTTACATAGGAATATATAGAGAAAATCTTTAATATCTTCTTTTTAAAGACTATTTGGCCAGAAAAGCCTAAACTTGTGTAGAGGCATCCTCGGATAGTGTAAATTCAAGTTTGCAAAATCACAGTCCCTAGTGATAGGGCTGGGCCGTGATGGCGGTTTGAATATTTACATAGGAATATATAGAGAAAAATCTTTAAAAATATTCTGGGAAAGTTTTTGGTCCAAAACTCAGTACTTAGTGTGAAAGCACAGGTTATGCAGATTTAAGTTTGATGAAACCATGATTCCCTAGAGAAAAGGGGGGCCACGAAATGGAGGGGGGGGGGGGTAAATTGGAATAGAGAAAAATCTTCTTACAGGTACAACAACAAAAGGGGCTTGGTATTTACCCCAAAAAAGAGGTGGATAAAAATTGGCAGATTTTCTATTTTTTTTAGCAAGATCTACTGTACTTAGTTGTCAAGATATTTTGATACTGTAATGCTAATTTGATCAGAATTAAGGCAATTGTTGCTCAGGTGAGCGATGTGGCCCCTGAGCCTCTTGTTGTTAGAGTTATCGGACTTTGACCACAATAATGACTCCGTTTTATCCAAAAATTGGCCTTGTAAGCGCTCTCATGCCTACAAATTTTGACGGTTTTTCAATAAATTTATACCAAATATTTATACCACTAATACTTTGGTCAAGTTCGAAAATAAGCATTGGTTGATACTTTTTGTTGGAATTATGGGACTTTGACCACAAAAATGACTCCGTTTTATCCCAAAATTCACCTTTTTAGCACTCTCATGCCTACAAATTTTGACGGATTTACATGAAATTTATACCAAATGTTTATATCACTAATACCTTGGTCAAGTTCCTAAATCAGCCTTGGTCGATACTAGTATAGATCTACTGCTTGACCGGCGGGGGACCCAGGAATTCTATTCTTGTTTAATCAAGTAAATCTATTTCAAAGTTACAAGTTGTTCAATGCGCAGTATATGAAACTTTATCGAACCAGAAAATTAATATTAAATCCTATCCAGCATTCTAACATGATACTATTTTCTTTTCATCAAATTTAACCAATATTACATGTAAATCATATCTGAAAGCAAAAGAAATGAAAACTAAATGTAAACTATCAAAGTTCTTAGGAACAAAGTAACTTATTTACCTGTATAACGAATGTATTAAATGTACGCGGAGTGTATACCTGCATACACATTAACTTGTATGTAATATAGTTCGTTTTTATGCATTATTTTTTTAACAGAAACAAAAGTATTTATTAATAATAATATCATTTATATTTACTGAAAACAAGTATTGAATTTTAATTATTTATAAGCCCGCTATTTTCTGTATATTTGATTTCGGGCTGAAATGTTCTAGGCGATCAGATAGGGTGTACGGTAATGAAAACAATGTTAACAATCGTACGCGAAATGTGTATCTGTTTAAATATTTATTCAACTTGAACGTAATATAATTTGTTTTTAATGCATCATTTTTTTTATGTAGAAAGAAATGTATTTATGCTATATTTTATATATATTTAGAACAAGAGTTGTATTTTAATTAAACCTGCTATTTTCCTTGTAATTTGATCTCGGGCTGAAATGTAAGCGGCGATCCGCTTGGATGTTCAGTAATAACAAATTGAAAATGTTAACAATACAATACACTGTCAGATAGTTTATTGATCATTTTAGCTCGTCATTTTAATTTATTCTATAAATGATGCAGTGATGATTAACAACTCGGCATTTGTAAATAACAAGAAATTCCTCGTATATCTTGATGCATTCGTGTTCTTTTTCAAGTTCTGCCATTATCAGGTTAATCGTGAAGATCGTTTAACGCGATTTTTCGTTCATCATGAACATCGTTTATCCTTTCCTATCGTGTATCAATCCTATCATATCGTGCGTGTATACTGTTCTATCATGCGTGAATCCTATCCTATCGTTTATCTTGTAAAAAATAACATTGCGGGTACTCTACTTTAGAATAATTATACCCCCCTCTGAAGGAGAGGGGTTATACTGTTTTACCCTTGTGTGTCTGTCTGTCTGTCTGTCCATCCGTAACAAAAATTTCTGTCGCATTTATCTCAGCAACTATTTATCGCAGATGCACAGTGTTTGTTAAGGCATGTCATATCGTGGGATATATTTTTGTACCAATTGGACGTCAACTTCCTGTTTAATGACGACTTTGTTTATTTTTAGCAAAAATTTTTAAACAAATTTTCGTCAAAGATTTCTCAGCAGCTATTTATCGCAGATGCTTGAAATTTTTACACAGTCTTTGTTAAGGCATGCCATATCGTGGGATATATTTTTGTACCAATTGGACGTCAACTTCCTGTTAAATGACGACTTTGTTTATTTTAGCCAAAATTTTCAAACAAATTTTCCTCAAAGATTTCTCAGCAGTTTTTTATCACAGATGCTTGAAATTTTAACACACTATTTGTTTAGGCATGCCATATTGTGGGATTTATTTCTGTACCAATCAGATGCCAGCTTTCTGTTAAATGTTGACTTTGCTTATTTTGCATATTCACATCAGAGCGGGGGTATCACTAGTGAGTATTGGCTCACAGATATCTTGTTTCATGTGCAGATTTAGAGACAGAGACTGCGCTCGCCCTTATAATAATTTAAAAAAAAAAAAATTATAATGACTGTTTATTGGAGCGGTGTTGATAATCATTGATCTTTGTTCAATGGAGCGACAATGTGTTTACACCCCCTTCCCTTAAAGATGGTGTAAAGACAACTTAAAGGAAGCGTAAATGCCCAGATGTTAAAGGTGGCTTTAAGAAGTTTGGACATTAAGGACCTGTAAGCTGTAGCTTAAAGCTGACATGAATTCATAAATATGCATTATTTCCCTTTTAACTCCGACTACCGCCATATTAGTTGTCGATTTCTATTGTTCTGCTCATCGCTTCTGTTTTCCTGTTAATAACATTGCACATGCACAAATACACACTGTGGCAGATCGAGCAATGTCAACGATCGCATGGATTTTAGAAATGAGGCGTTTTTGCAGAAACTGATGGAAACGAGTCAATGTTATGTTGTTACTTTCTTGGATTTACTATCATTTAGCCACTGGGTTGGATGTAATGCAGCCAGGGTTTTCAAAAAGATGCAGACGTTGTGCACTCTGTATGAATGACACATGTGTTCGATGTGCATGTGAAGTAAGGCAGCACTATCTGTGAAAAATAATACGGATACTAGTACCCTGGAAATTCTTTCAAAGAATAAACATATTTTGTATTTTATTGATTGTTGTTTCCTTTATTCTTTGTTACAAACATTTTACTACAATGTGTAGTTTATGCATTTAGAAGTCTGTGCAACTTGAATGCCTTGATAAAGAAACCGACTGTAACTTTCTCGACCGGTATATATACCCCAGTGGCAGTAGAGGAGCAATCGAAACTAATATGCGACCATATGCTTTTATGAATTCATGTCAGCTTTATATAAAGGTGGCTTAAAGATCGTATATCCTTTAAGCCACCTTTTTTGCCACCTTTAAGTCACCTTTAAGGACTTGCTTAAAGATGGTTTTTTGCCCTGTGAATCTGTTAAGGATACTGTTTTTCATGTATTTTACGGAAGCGCAATGGCTAGTTAAGTAGTTGCGGTAAAGTACTTTTTTTATCTGTGGCAACTCAATAAGTAAATTTTGGAACTGTTGTAGCACGTCACCCACCTCTATACCGACTGAGACAGGGGCAGAATGTCCAGTCACAAGTATACCAACAGAGGAACCCTCCGAGGTTCCCCCACCGGTAGGTCCTGCCTAGGGGGATTGTTACTATTTTTAGATTGAAATTGTGTCACCAAATGACGTGTGCATTCTGTGGTGTTTAATGATAATGATATAAAAATAAAACAAATTTTTCAGGATGAAGAATTTCTGGGACCTCCTATTCCACCTCCCAGGACCTCAGCTGAAAGGTAACTACATTAAAATCTCTATAATAAAAACACAGATGGATCAAAAGATTTACTCTTTTCACTTATTTTCATTACTGCTTTACTTTGCCTATATATTAAAAAGTTTCTCTTGTTAATGTAGCAAATCAAAACCAAGCGAAGAAGATGTTCCATATGAGACAAAAGGATTTGACTATGGAAAATATGCTCTGGTCAGTCAAAACTACAGTGTTTTCATATGTTTTTCTATGTTTTCATTGTAATTATTTCATGAAATAAAAGTTCTTGATGTGCATTTGTGAATTTACAACTTCTAAAAATCTATTAATGATGAATAACTTAAGCATATGTATTTGATGAAAGAATATTGCAATGGCATGCATTTTTTGGTTCCATATGTACTTGTATTATTTATTTAGTTGTTCTGTGAATTGTTTTCTTTCTCTCTTTTTTTTCAGTATTTAAGTGTATTAGAACAGAATTTGATTTCTGTAGGGGTAATAATCTTTGATTAATATCATACAAAACATAAAAATGATCCCTAGAGTTCGAATGTATTATCTGCAATTTTCTTGTCACTTGATCTTACTGTGGTTTTTCTTTCTCACTTCTTTTCTGCACAATAATTCTCACAGAGTGATCTTTTCATCTTAAATGGTTGCACACATCTCATACAGTTTGATGCCTTTGGGTAAAGGATGTACAATGACCTTGAACCATATTGCTAGATCGAAGTTGAAGGTCAAAGCAGAATTACATGAAAAATCCTTGTCTGGAGCATATCTTCTCTCCCCTTTGTCTAATCTGGCTCAAACTTTACTTTAGACAGGAATATGTTTTTAGAACCTATTTAATGAGGTTGAATTTAGTTTTCATTGCACACATTTTTGTGCATTCTAGTAAAATACAGTGTGTATATATATATATACACTTTTAAAGAACATTTTTCGATATAACATAAAATTGAACACAATTAATAAAATACAGAAAAAAATATTTCAATTTTTTAAGGAAGATTTCATTTTTTCAACTATTTTTCTGTTGTACGGTAGGTGTTGTCATTGTGCTTTTAAGACGTTATGATAAAATGAAGCTTTGTACGAGTGCTTTATTAGAAATAACATAAAAGAAAAAATAAAAATTGTACGCCATTGAAAATCTGTACATAAAATAATGCTATCTATCCTCGGGGGTATTTTTGTTAATTTTTAGCTCACCGAGCTGAAAGCTCAAGTGAGCTATTCTGATCATATTTTGTCTGTCGTCCGTCTGTCCGTCCGTCCGTCTGTCTGTAAACTTTTCACATTTTCAACATCTTCTCAAGAACCACTGGGCCAATTTCAACCAAACTTGGCACAAAGCATCCTTAGCCTAAGGGGATTTAAATTTGTGAAAATTAAGGATCACGCCCTTTTGCAAAGGGAGATAATTAGGAATTTATGAAAATTTTCGAGAAATTTTCAAAAATCTTCTTCTCATGAACCATAAGACCAGGAAAGCTGAAACTTGTATGGAAGCATCCTCAGGTAGTGTAGATTCAAAGTTGTGAAAATCATGACCCCCGGGGGTAGGATGGGGCCACAATGGGGGGTCAAAGTTTTACATAGGAATATACAGAGTAAATCTTTAAAAATCTTCTTCTCATGAACCATAAGACCAGGAAAGCTGAAACTTGTGTGGAAGCATCCTCAGGTAGTGTAAATTCTAATTTGTGAAAATCATGACCCCCTGGGGGTAGGGTGGGGCCACAATGGGGGGTCAAAGTTTAACATAGGAATATATAGAGTAAATCTTTAAAAATCTTCTTCTCAGAAACTAATCAGCAAGGAAAGCTGAAACTTGTGTGAAAGCATCCTCAGGTAGTGTACATACAATGTTGTGAAAATCATGACCCCCCGGGGGTAGGGTGGGGCCACAATGGGGTGTCGAAGTTTTACATAGGAATATATAGAGTAAATCTTTAAAAATCTTCTTCTCAGAAACAAATCAGCCAGGAAAGCTGAAACTTGTGTGGAAGCCTCCTCAGGAAGTGTAGATTCTAATTTGTGAAAATCATGACCCCCCGGGGGTAGGGTGGGGCCACAATGGGGTGTCGAAGTTTTACATAGGAATATATAGAGTAAATCTTTAAAAATCTTCCATTCAGAAACTAATCAGCCCGGAAAGCTGAAACTTGTGTGGAAGCATCCTCAGGTAGTGTAGATTCTAATTTGTGAAAATCATGATCCCCGGGGGTAGGGTGGGGCCACAATGGGTGGTCGAAGTTTTACATAGGAATATATAGAGTAAATCTTTAAAAATCTTCTTCTCAGAAACTAATCAGCCAGGAAAGCTGAAACTTGTGTGAAAGCATCCTCAGGTAGTGTAGATTCAAAGTTGTGAAAATCATGACCCCCGGGGGCAGGGTGGGGCCACAATGGGGTGTCGAAGTTTTACATAGAAATATATAGAGTAAATCTTTAAAAATCTTCTTCTCATGAACCATAAGACCAGGAAAGCTGAAACTTGTATGGAAGCATCCTCAGGTAGTGTAGATTCAAAGTTGTGAAAATCATGACCCCCGGGGGTAGGATGGGGCCACAATGGGGGGTCAAAGTTTTACATAGGAATATACAGAGTAAATCTTTAAAAATCTTCTTCTCATGAACCATAAGACCAGGAAAGCTGAAACTTGTGTGGAAGCATCCTCAGGTAGTGTAAATTCTAATTTGTGAAAATCATGACCCCCTGGGGGTAGGGTGGGGCCACAATGGGGGGTCAAAGTTTAACATAGGAATATATAGAGTAAATCTTTAAAAATCTTCTTCTCAGAAACTAATCAGCAAGGAAAGCTGAAACTTGTGTGAAAGCATCCTCAGGTAGTGTACATACAATGTTGTGAAAATCATGACCCCCCGGGGGTAGGGTGGGGCCACAATGGGGTGTCGAAGTTTTACATAGGAATATATAGAGTAAATCTTTAAAAATCTTCTTCTCAGAAACAAATCAGCCAGGAAAGCTGAAACTTGTGTGGAAGCCTCCTCAGGAAGTGTAGATTCTAATTTGTGAAAATCATGACCCCCCGGGGGTAGGGTGGGGCCACAATGGGGTGGTCGAAGTTTTACATAGGAATATATAGAGTAAATCTTTAAAAATCTTCCATTCAGAAACTAATCAGCCCGGAAAGCTGAAACTTGTGTGGAAGCATCCTCAGGTAGTGTAGATTCTAATTTGTGAAAATCATGATCCCCGGGGGTAGGGTGGGGCCACAATGGGTGGTCGAAGTTTCACATAGGAATATATAGAGTAAATCTTTAAAAATCTTCTTCTCAGAAACTAATCAGCCAGGAAAGCTGAAACTTGTGTGAAAGCATCCTCAGGTAGTGTAGATTCAAAGTTGTGAAAATCATGACCCCCGGGGGCAGGGTGGGGCCACAATGGGGTGTCGAAGTTTTAAATAGAAATATATAGAGTAAATCTTTAAAAATCTTCCCCTCAAAAACTAATCAGCCAGTAAAGCTGAAACTTATGTGGAAGCATCCTCAGGTAGTGTAGATTCAAAGTTGTGAAAATCATGACCCCCCGGGGGTAGGGTGGGGCCACAATGGGGTGCCGAATTTTAACAAAGGAATATATAAAGTAAATCTTTAAAAGTCTTCCTTTCAGAAACTAATCAGCCAGGAAAGCTGAAACTTGTGTGGAAGCATCCTAAGTTAGTATAAATTCATAGTTGTGAAAATCATGATCCCCAGGGGTAGGGTGGGGCCACAATGGGGGGTCAAAGTTTAACAAAGGAATATATATGGTAAATCTTTAAAAATCTTCTTCTCAGAAACTAATCAGCCAGATGATTCTTTATAATTGTTAAGACTTTTGCCCCAGGACAATTCTTTGGCCTCACAAAATGGATTTTATTTATACAGGATCAACATGTATTATTGTACATTGTCCAGATAGTTTGTATTATGACTCCATTAAGCTGATTTTATCATACCTATTGTTCCTCAGGTGAGCGATGTGGCCCATGGGCCTCTTTTTTATGAATCCTTTATACCAATCTACATTATTTTATAATACAGTAAAACTCGGTTATAGCAAAGTCCTAGGGACTAATGGATTTACTTCGTTATATCTGCAATTCGTTATATCCGTACAGCAAATTGGTATTAATAAGTATTGCAAATTAACTATATACATGTTTTCTCCAACCAGACTATAATTTTTGCTAAATGAAGCTTAAGGACGTTGTTTACTCAGGGTTTGAGTTCTCAAATTCGGATTCTTAAAAAGTTCAATGTCATGAGTAAAATTTGTTCTAAACATTAAAGTATTCATGAAACGAAGTATTATTGACATACCATTCGATATTTTTGTCCCCCGCCGCAACGCGGTGCGGGGACATAGAAATGCCGGGCGTCCGTCCGTGGGTCCGTGTGTCTGTGGGTCCGTGTGTCCGTGCGTCCGTCCGTCACACTTTTTTGTAAGCGCTCTCATGCCTACAAATTTTGACGGATTTTCATTAAATTTATACCAAATGTTTATACCACTATTACCTTGGTCAAGTTCAAAAATCAGCATTGGTCGATACTTTTTGTTGGAGTTATGGGACTTTGACCACAATAATGACTCTGTTTTATCCAAAAATTGACCTTGTAAGCGCTCTCATGCCAACAAATTTGGACGGATTTTCATTAAATTTATACCAAATGTTTATACCACTAATACCTTGGTCAAGTTTGAAAGTCAGCATTGGTCGATACTTTTTGTTGGAGTTATGGGACTTTGACCACAATAATGACTCCGTTTTATCCAAAAATTGACCTTGTAAGCGCTCTCATGCCTACAAATTTAGACGGATTTTCATTAAATTTATACCAAATGTTTATACCACTAATACCTTGGTCAAGTTCGAAAATTAGCATTGGTTGATACTTTTTGTTGGAGTTATGGGACTTTGACCACAATAATGACTCCGTTTTATCCAAAAGTTGACCTTGTAAGCGCTCTCATGCCTACAAATTTGGACGGATTTTTCATTAAATTTATACCAAATGTTTATACCACCAATATCTTGGTCAAGTTCCTAAATCAGCCTTGGTCGATAGACTCGATACTAGTATACTGCTTGAACGGCGGGGGACCCAGGAATTCTATTCTTGTTACTATACATGTATTATTGAATTGACTCTAACAAAGTTGATCTTTTATCAAAACAGAAGAAATTCGGACTAAAATTTTCAGATTTTGTTTTTAACTGGAATTTTTTTGGTAGTACTGTAATATTCAAAGTTAAGGTTTTATTTATTAGTCAACATAATTTTGCATATTATCTGTTGGTTTTATCTCACTTTTTCATTTAGATAAGCGAATGACACACATTACAAAAATATTGAAAAATGCTTAAAAACTATAAAAGACGCCATATCTCATTGATCATTGACCTCATATAAGTTTTATGCCTGCAGACTAAGGTCAATATACCTAGTTTAATGCTATAAATCTTTTAGAATTATCATCATTCAGTTTTTTGTTAAATTGAATAAAAAAAGAGTAGGAATTTGATAACTGTTAGAGAAAATTCGGACTGGAATATTTATAAAAATTGTGAATGAATACTTTATGTTTTGTGTTTGTTTAGTGTCACTGCCATTCATAAACTGTATTTCATTTATAAAAGAGTTTAGCAATTTGTATTATTTTTAGGGATTTTTGTTAAATTTTCCAAAAATATTCAATGGCCATTATCTCAAAAAGTAGGTCATTTGCCTACTTTTTTGAAAGTGAAAAATAGCACTACCATGATCGGTCTTTAACACACAATAGATGGTGTTTCATTATCATCAGTGGGATTTTTTTTCATTCTGAGTAAACTTATACCTTAAAGTAATAATACATTACTTTGATACCTTTAATAATCGGATGTGAATTGAAAAAATTATATCAAAATGAATTCAATCAATCTAGTATGCTAAATGGTAGTGCAAACTTTTTTTACTGTAAAGAAATTCGTTATAATAGTGTTAAATTTCGTTATTATTAACCTCTATGGGACTCAAAATCACTTTGCTATATCCGTAAATTCGTTATATCCAAATTCATTATAATCGTAAAAATTTGCAAAGATTTGTTAAGAATTAAACCGGGAATTCACAAAAACTTCGCTATATCCAAGAATTCGCTATATCCGTGTTCGTACTAAACAAGTTTTACTGTACTCCAAATATATAGCAAAATATGGTACATTTTAACATTTTGAGATAGTCACCACTGAATACCAGATAGTAGAATTTAGTATTTCTTATATATATGTAGAAAATGATGTTACTAATCACATATTACAATTTGAGAAAAAATACTATTGTAGCTTTTTAAAATCTGCTTTGAATTGCGGAAAATGACAATTTCCTGTATATTCCTATAGTAAATGTACATGTACGAGGGTTGTTCGGAAATTATTGAGACATTTACTCTTATTTCCTTTGGGAAAAAGATAAATACTTGAAATTCCACCAAAGCGTACACCAGGATAGCGTTTATCAATGTAAAAAAAATATTGTCCATAGCATGATTAGATCATTCCTGGTAAGCTGACCAAATTGCCATCACCCAGTGACCCGGCGCAACCGCAAACTTACCGCAACGTCATTTTAACGCCTCTTGTTGATCCTATGTTTTAAACACCTAACAAACAAAGGGAATATCGAATTAATTCTTCATTCTCATCTTTTGTTTACATTTCAAGATGTCAAGATTCGCATATTACCTCCATTCTTGATTTTTGTGAAAAAAATTGGGTCATTTCTTACTGAAAGTCAAATTACTGTGAAATGTCTCCTACAGTGATTCTGTGTACATATTTTAGAACTGTTTACATCAGTTAGTGTAAAAAGTACTTGATATTTAGTCACTTTGTCTGAATTCTAGCTAAACAATTAGTGTAAAAAGACGATAAACTGGAGTTCTTTATCCCTTGCCAGCGTATAATTTTTGTGAAAGCAATTGGGTGGCATTAAAAGGTCTTTTTCCGAAAATCCATCAATTTGATGTATATTCGCTGCGCCGCCTTCACGTCAAATTTCTATATACTGTCGTTTTCAAATTCCTATTGCTTGGTAAATATATCTGTACCATATCCGTATTTCAACTCAAACACTCGTGAAACTTGATCAAAAGTTAGTCACAATAAATAGCAAAATGAACATATATAATCTGATTTCTTTCATATAAGCTGAAAGTTTGGGGACACTTAGATAGACGATGTTTTAGTTTCTTATTCTCCGAGTTTATGCTTGCGCCGGGTACCCCGACCACCGATTTGTTAATCTACCGTTGTAAACAAAATATTAAACATTTTCTAAATATTACTTTCTTTGATTATTTGCTAAGGTTTCTTCAATGTTCATGCCAATTTTCAGCATAATTCGTCACTTAGAAATGGAAATATCCGTGTTGTCTCAATAATTTCCGAACAACCCTCGTATTTTGAGATGGTCCCTTAAAAGAACCAGACGGTCGATTTTCTTGCAGCTTTGCAAACAAACTAGAGTTGGTGTACTGGGTAACTTATATATGATTAAAAATAAAGAGTTTTGCTATTTAGTTTTTCCACAAAAAAAACACCAAATCTGCCTCCTTAAGGTTAGAAATAGCAAAATGTCACCAATAAAAACCCACTTTTAGTTTTGTGATTTTTAGCTTAAAATGCATAAAATTTTGGTTAAAAGGGAAAAATATCATTCATTATGGCAAAAAGAAATAAGCTTTGTTTTTTATTCAGCATGGGTTTTTTTGTCAAGCTTTGATTGGTTGTGTTATTAAGTTTTTTAGTTATGTTGTTTATTCTCTTGAGTAAAAGTTGTTTTGAAAAGATTACAAAGATTTTTAAAAGATTATGTAATTCAAATTAAAAGCTCATTTATCTTTTCTGCTATATTGTTATTATTAACCTACATTTAATACTTTATGAAACCTGTGTACATTTACAAGTTTATATCATTATGTAAACATGATGAATCGTCTTCTGTTGACAGAGCCTGTTTGCCCGGAACTTCTACAACTTTAAGTACGTTGCCCTGTTCCTCGCCTTCATCATCAACTTCATGCTGCTCTTCTACAAGGTCAGAGGTTATAGCCTATAAGTAACGTAGTGAATGAGGGTAATTGTATTCTATATGTATTGCATACTAGTATTGTCACTGAAACTAGTTTGAGATTATCATTTAAGAATAAATTTTAGTTCTTAGACTATCTACATGTATATTGCACAATTAACATCACTTTTGTTGGTGATTTATGCTTTAAAAATCGGGGAGCAATCAATAAAAATGGTTGAGAAGCATTCTTAAAAATGGATGTTAATTTGCACAAAATTTAAAGTCAGTAACATCATGCAGATTACTATGGTTTGTAAGTGCATTATATATTGACAGAGCAAGTCCAATGAAAATATGGATAATTATATAGACATATTCATTAAGTCCATCAAATAGGGTGTTATAACCAGAATTGAATTATTGGTAGGTAAACAAAGTGAGACATGAACCGGCGCAGCAGGAGTCCAATGGGAACATGACAGAGGAGGAGGAGTTTGACGAGATAGTGACCATGCAGGGAGACAACAACTACATGGAGATCTTCGTCCGCCTCCTAGCGATTGGCCATACTCTGGTCTCATTCTCCATGCTGATAGCCTACTACTGCCTCAAAGTGCCTCTAGTCATATTCAAGAGGGAGAAAGAGATTGCTAGGAAGTTAGAGTTTGAGGGATTATGGGTAGCAGAACAGCCAGACGAGGACCTCAAAGGTCACTGGGATAAACTGGTTCTGAGTACACAGTCGTTCCCAGACAGCTACTGGGATAAGTTTGTCAAGAAGAAGGTACGTGCTGGTGAGGAAAATGTATGAAGGTCATTGAAATGATTGTGATTGCATGAATAGTAATGAGATATGGTGGAGGAAAGAAGACATAACATTTAGGATTCACATCATGTAAAACAATTCATGGGTGGATTGATGCAATTTTTTTTTTTTTTGTATTTTCAATTTGCAAGTACATACACTTGATATAAATATATTGATCTTAAGTTATTTTGTCCAGGATTGCTTGATTTGATAAAAAAGATCTTGATGATGGTTACAGGTACGAGCCAGATATGCTGAGCAGTATGACTATGAGGCCATAAGTAACCTACTGGGAATGGACAAGGGAGATTCAATAAAGATTGAAGAAACAAAATCCACAGGATTCTTCCCTAGTTTGTTAGTATATTTGATCATAGACAAAGGTTTTTCAGATTTTTAATGATACAGTTAATAGTACTTTTTTGAATTGAGTTAGATTAATGAAAAATGAAATAAATTGTTTGAACATTGTACTTGCAGAAGTTTTTTCTGATGAAATAAATGTCTATTTTTCTTTCAGCTTGTTTAATGTGGACTGGCAATATCAGATTTGGAAATGGGGTGTCATTTTCACAGACAATGTAAGTAGATTTAGGGGCATGACAAAAACCAAAATAACCAACTTTTATTTGCAAATACTTATATCCTGATTATCAGTTACAGTTTTGTAATATATGTTGCATGACTTATTTTCATGTTGAAGCCCATATTTATGATGTTTGACAGATATATGTACCAGAGAAATTGGGGACTAGCACACTTCTTGGAAAAATATTTTTGGCAACAAGATTCTTGTAAACCTTATGAAATTTTCTCGGAGTATGATGTATTACAAGGAAATGACGTAGTCGCTTTTTTGTCTTTATCACTCAGTAGTTAGGATTGATACTGATGTTTTTTGTTTTCTAGTCTTTCCTGTACATTGCCTGGTACTTTATCTTTTCTGCCATGGGGAATTTCAACTACTTTTTCTTTGCTGCTCATTTATTGGATGTTGCAATTGGTTTCAAGACGTTAAGAACCATTTTACAGTCCGTAACCCATAATGGAAAACAGGTACTAAAAGAATCGTATATCCAGTTTTTTTGTATGTCACAAAATTTGCCAAAATGGGGAAAATATGTAGCATTTTTAATTTGCGTAAGTCATTTTTTATGATTTTAAAAGTTTCTTATAGAAAATGATTCAGGATATAATTTCTACGTTTTCAATATTTTGCGATTTGAAAGAGTTCGCGAAAATTAGATCACCGCGAAAATTACCAGATATACGGTATTAGAAATACAGGTAACATTATAGACAGTTTTGAATTTTGAATTTTCCTTTAAACATCTTTGTGGCATTCAACAGATTTTATTGTGTTTCATTACTTAACTGTTTATTTTACGTCCTCCAAAGAACCAACATATTTTATGTGAAAACCCCTTTTTAACCGATCAAGGCAACATTGAAGCTTGTTTGTTTTCATTTTCGGAAAATATTTTTAAAGTTCTTAGACGAAACTTTGAACAAGTTGTAGATGCATTTTAGCATAAAAGTCAATGGACAATTTTAGTGCATACTTGTTATGTGGTTATTTTAATTATAACACCTGTGTTGGTTACAGTTGGTGCTGACAGTGATGTTGACCAGTGTGGTGGTCTATATCTACACAGTGATAGCCTTCAACTTCTTCCGCAAGTTCTACGTCAAAGAGGAGGACGGGTCTGTTGACTACAAGTGCCATGACATGCTGACCGTACGTATTACTTCTATCCATTGGTTCAAAATTATGTGCTGATAGTATGATTTCTATTAATAGGTAGAAGGGTGAGCAAGTTCTGTTAATACATAATAGAATACTTTTTATTTGTGATTCTTCCAAGCTGTTTCAGAGCATTGCCGATACATATTCCTACAAAAATGCTTTGTCTATTTCAGTGCTTTGTGTATCACTTGCACACTGGAGTAAGAGCAGGAGGAGGAATCGGTATGTTCACATTATTCATTGTTAAGAGATAAATGAAATGCACTTGTTTCACTTGTTGATCATAGAACAGTGATAAGACCTGTGTGTGTGGTATCTGTGTTAAGCTTGCGTTGTTTGTATTGTGTAGGTGATGAGATAGAGCCAGCAGACGGCGATCCGTCAGAGGTCTACAGGATCCTGTTTGACATCACTTTCTTCTTCTTTGTCATCGTTATCCTCCTGGCCATTATTCAAGGTGAGTCTTCCACTATCTATTTCAGACTATTAATTTATAATATACCGGTATTACTACCGGGGTATATGTTACTCACCAGGAGAAATTTTGTACCAGACTAAAAATTGAACCAGGGTCTGCTTAATCATTATAGTTGGATGTTTTTAAAACTGAATTAACTACTATTTGGCAATGGCAATCAAAGTGGTCTAACTTCACATTAATTTAATGTTTATTTGAAACTTGATAGATGTGAAAAGTACTTGTTAACATCTGTTTATCATATCTAGAGGGGAATGAAATCTTAATTAATTAATGATGATTATATAATTATCAGAGGGTGTTTTTTTGTGTGTATATAAGTGATATGGCTGTCTCCAGACTGTGAATGTTGGGTGTTTTTGACTGATTTTAAGTGTTTAACTCATTACTGTGTTCTGTGACAGGTTTGATCATTGATGCCTTTGGAGAATTGAGAGATCAACTGGAACAAGTCAAGGAGGACATGGAGGTAAAGTCGGGATCAAATGGTGGATTTATTTTGTTTTTGTTGCATTTCAAACAATCCAATCCTTGTTACCTAAAATTCTGTTTTACAGTCCAAGTGTTTCATTTGTGGAATTGGGAAAGAATATTTCGATAAAGTACCACATGGTTTTGAAACCCATGTCATGAAGGAACATAATTTTGCAAATTACATGTAAGTACACCTTTAGAATAAAACTGATCAGTTTTAACTAAGTTTTGAGTTGATTGCATGTACATGTATTTACCTGGTGTGGTTGTGATGGCAGGTTTTTCCTGATGCACTTGATCAACAAGCCAGACACAGAGTATACAGGCCAGGAGTCGTATGTGTGGGAGCTCTACCAGCAGCGCTGCTGGGACTTCTTCCCAGTTGGAGACTGCTTCAGGAAACAGTACGAGGATGAGGGAGACAAGAGCTGATTAGTGGACTCCTGCCACACCCACAGGGAGGCTTACACCCAGAGCGAGGCTTAACCTGGATTTATGCAAACATTTTGTTTTTTTAAATGAACTCAGTCTGGAAAAATTGTGCATGAAATATTTTGTGATCTTTTATTGTCTCCAGCACCTTTTATTGCTTTTTCCTGTTAATATACAGTATTAGTTGTCACCAGAAACAGCCTGGGAATATATATATTTTTTGCTAGACTTTGCATATCCAACGCTTACCAAATATTAATTTAAAAATTGTTTGACGGAAGGAATCAGATAATCTGGAAAAGAAGATTGATAGAGCTTGTGTATTTATTTGAAGAAATGCCTGTTTTATGGCTAAGATGGTTGCGTCATTGTGTGAGGAGGATATCAGTTTTGTGTGATCTAGTTATTTAGTTTCTTGTTGAAGTTTTGAGCCTTTTGATATAAATCGTCATGTTGAATTGTATTAACCAATTGTGTGAGTGTAATGTGATGAAGTGCAATATTTTCCTTTGTTCTGTTTTGAATTTTGTAGTTTTTTGTCTCATATATCATAACATTACAAATCTTTGCCATGTTTTTTTTTTATGTGCAATATTAATGTCCTGAATAAGGTTTGTTATGTATTAGGTATGGTTTACAACACCCACTTTAATTTTATCTATTTAATTAATAAAAAAGTGTTGAAAATGCCTTGATTTGCTATTTAAAGAATCATCACCATTCAAACTATTTTCAAATCACAATAAAATTTGTAAGGCCAGTAAATTTTCATAGTATTAGAAATAAAGAAAACCCTCGCTGCTTCCCAACCTGCAGAGGCCCTCCTTAGTTTGTTATCAGAGATGTATATATTTCTTAATTTTTGTTGAAATGCTTTGAAAAATTCTAAAATAAGGATATTATAGTTTTTAAAGCTAGCTTTGTTAAATAAAAATAATTCTTTCTTCCATTTCACAAGATAAAATGCATGTGGAGTTGGAGTGTGTGACCTTGAACCAATATAGTCCGCAAGTCTCTCCTAATATTGAAAAAAAAAAATTGCAAATACATTTTTTGTCCATTTCTCTGAGACAGAACTGATTTTCAATATTTGCCCATAAGAAATGTCCTTTTCTGAAAGTGGGAACCTTTGACGTACCCCCATATTTACGACGTCAAGTTTTTAGCTCATCTGAGCTGAAAGCTCAAGTGAGCTTTTCTGATCACAATTTGTCTGTCGTCTGTCTGTAAACTTTTTACATTTTCGACATGTTCTCAAAAATTACTGGGCTATTTTCATCCAAATTTGGCTCAAAGCACCCTTGGGCAAAGGATATTAAAAGTTGTGACCACAACCTTTTTCAAGGGGAATTAATAAGGAATTATTGAATTTTTAGGTCACCTGAGTCACTCAGGTGACCTATTGCAATTGGTCTTCGTCCGTCGTCGTACGTTAACAATTTTACATTTTTAACTTCTTCTTGAAAACTACCTGGCCAATCGTTACCATTTTTGGTGTGAAGCATCTCTATGGTAAGAAGAATCTAAATTGTGAAATTAATGGCTCTACCAACCCTGGGGTGCCACGTG
This sequence comes from Magallana angulata, assembly GCF_025612915.1. Taxonomy (NCBI): domain Eukaryota; kingdom Metazoa; phylum Mollusca; class Bivalvia; order Ostreida; family Ostreidae; genus Magallana; species Magallana angulata. The sequence continues at coordinate 27,459,544 of NC_069113.1, read as the reverse complement.
CGGGGCCAAATATGCAAAAAAAGCCAAATTTTCAAAAATCTTCTCTACTCCCACGCATGTGAGGAAAAAACTGGTTTCATGGTTATGATGTCCATGTGGCCCTCTACCAAAATTGTGAAATTTATGGCCCCTGGGTCGGGGGTTCTGGCTCTAGGGTGGGGCCAATATGGCCATATAGTAAAAATGTATTAAATCTTAGAAAATCTTCTTCTCTACTACTATATATATTTTTAAAAAACTAAATGCATGATTATGATGTCCATGAAGCCCTCTACCTAAATTGTGAAATTCATGACCCCTTTACTTTATTTACAATACTTCTTCCATGCATTTTAAATAGTCAGTCAAATTTTTAACGCCATTTGTCAAGTCATAAACAAGATACAGATCTCGCAATTCTTCGTTTATTTTAGAAAGAGGTTGATTGATATACCAAAGTTCCTTTTTGTAGAGTGATAAATATTGGCGAGATCAATGGCACAAACGATGCTGTAAGATGTCCAGGAATTTTTATTGGACATGATAAAGAACAATGTTTTGATTTAAACTGGAAAAAAAATTACGATGATATGGAACGTGCTAGATATAACAAGTACGGTGTCCCTGTACACATGCGCTGTAAAAATGGTCAGTGATGGATTTTATGGGTTAATGCCAGGTAAAAGGTCCAAGGGGGTCGTTAATGCTTATTTAACTATAATCTAAAATAAGAACAATATAAAATGTTTACAAAGCTTACCGGTACTTGAATCTTCAGCTCAAATGATCCAAAAATGCTTTAAATAATCACTACATGTCAAGCAAAAAAAACCTTCTTGCAAAATGGGCTAATCTTGTTATAACGTGTACTTTTTTGTGCCTGTATAATCTAGTCATATGAAATGATACAATTTTTCATGTGTCTAAATGTTCACCCCTTTTTCTGATAATGGATTGATTTTTAAGAATATCAAAGTGGCTAATGTAGATGGTAGGTCTTATTCCCCAGGGATTCATTCTGTACACGCCTAAGTGAGTGAACACATCTGGTTTGTAATGAAGAGAACATTTAATTCCAAGGCTTCGAATGGTTCATTCACTTTTATACACTTCCTCTTCATCAAGAAAATTGTCATTATAGATGCACACAACATGACTTGTATCAGGACCAGTCTCTTCTAAAGCACTGATTTTAGCCTGGGTATCTAGAGTTTTTCAACTCGCTACTCCTTTAGCAATCAAAGACCAAAAGTGGTCACCCTTTCCACCAGGAGAAACCCAGAACATCCATTTTCCAGTTAACACTCTGAAATTTTTAGCCAGTTCAAAAATGTCTTCTTTACAATTCTTTACAAACTTGTCTCTTTGATGCTAGCAAGTCTTCCCATGCATCTTTTAATCCTACAACATCTCCCACAATGTTCCCAGGACTCCTTTGGTTGATAATATGAATCCATCCAAAACCTTGATTCCTAAAGAAAATCAGAAAATTGATAGACAACTTATATCCATAAGTTTTCATAATTATAAATATTATATTTCAATAACTAATCATTTCTTAACTAAGAAACTTCGAAACTGCATTACTCAGTAAACATCAATGTCTAATCCTAAATAAAATAAACGGTTTGAAAAAAGAAAAAATAATATAATATATATATATAGAGAGAGAGAGAGGGTCACTTTCAAACCTAAACAACAATAAAAAGTTGTGTTTAAGGTGGCTAAAAGGCCTTTGGCCACAAAATGCTCTAATTTTGATATCATGATCATTTAAATTTTGATATTTATAACCTAAAATACTAGTATAACTACCGGTAGAAATTATTGATGATATCTATAGACACTTCATAAAAATACATTAGTTTGTAAGACTTTGATGGGACCTTAAAACTGAACTTTATTTATTTTACAACGATTGATAAACAAGTTCCTCAACTTCTCTTAATATCTCTCGTTGGCATGGATGTTAGCGCAAGGGGGTCATTGGTGTGAGAAGAAGCCGGAGTACCCGGAGAGAAACCACGTGTCTAAGCGAGCGACCGTCTTATGTAACGTAAAATAATGACCGGGGGGTAATTTTTCGACGAAAAAAAAATGACTCCCGGACATTATTCTACGCGGAAAAATGACTCCCCGGTCATTATTCTACGTAGGAAAATGACACTTTTTGCCTAAAGAATAAGTGTCATTTCATAAAAATTAGCACACTCTACATGAAGAAAAGTGACCCCTGTAGAATAATGACCCCCTTATAGATTAAAGTTTTTCAGTATGATTTTTTATAATTTGTGAAATAGTCTTCACAATATTGTAATTTTTACTGCTGTTTACAGAAAGTAACAAAAATTATAATTCATACTCAAATAAACTTAAAGTGAAAGAAGGGCTATATCTTAGAAAATAAAAATGCATGCGCAGATCTAGAGGGTTAGGGGGTCCGGACCCCCCTGTAAAATTTAATTTTTTTTAAACTACATTATAAAATTACCAAATATATATCTCGGACCCCTTGGCAAACTCAAATCCCCCTCCCCCTCCTACCCCTGGAAAAATTTTCTGGATCCGCGCATGAAAATCCTTCCGTTTTATAACAAGATACCGACGTATTGTATAGGGGTATGGTTCTCATCTTAAGAGTTACTATAGAAAAGACTCCTTCCTTAACTGCAACGTCACAAGCGAATATCAAAGTTCACTCTTGCGGCTGTTACTGTGGCTCCTCCATTAATATGAACTTACCCTTAGGATTAGATAATTTAGGAATTTAAAGTTATAAATCACATTTACAGACAAGGCATGAAGTTAAAATAATGTAAATATAAGCATTAAATCATGAATTTTTTTGAAGTAAACAGTCTCATAACTACAGCGTTGTTTGCATACAAATTTTCATAACGCGCTAGCGCGCGTTACTCAAATTGTATGCACACATCGCTGCAGTTATGAGACTGTATACTTCAAAAAATCATGATTCAATGCTATATTACAAGCAAAAAATAATTATGTTGAATATAAATATATACAAATAGACATACACTGTACATTTATTGTCTCATTTAAAAGTAAAACAAGTAGGGGTTATATCTTAAAAATTTTAGATATAGCATGAAATAAGCTAATTTAGGCCAAAAGTTGAGTTAATTTTTTTTTTTATTAAATTCTATGAAATATATGCCAAAGAATATTGAAAGAAATATCAAAATATTGCCCAAATATGTTTTTTAGAATATCATGAATATATCGTAATACACAAACTATCTAGAAGTTTGGTCTGCGCTGAAAATTAGGAAGCTAAAGTAACAGTACTCTAAAACTTGTGAGTTATGAAAATTGTTTATTATTCCTCAACAAAATATAGCACCTTACTAAACTAAATATTACGCAACTTCCTCTACTTAACGCGTGTGTTTCTAAATTTGTGTGATCAAAATCAAGGGGGATATAAACCTTCAAAATGAGCCCTTGGTCATGTTGTAAATTTAGAATTTATCGGGTGGCAGTAAATGCAAAATTTACAACATGACAACTAGTTGTCATGTTGTAAATTTTGTATTTACTGCCACCCGGTAAATTCAAAATTTACAATGAATTTATCGGGTGGCAGTAAATGCAAAATTTACAACATGACAACTAGTTGTCATGTTGTAAATTTTGTATTTACTGCCACCCGGTAAATTCAAAATTTACAACATGACACCTTAACTCCTTATCAACGCTTTTAGAAAAAATCACTTTTTATATTTGATCAGTGTTTATTATCTATTTAAGATTTACTATAGTCAGGTACTCTTCACACATTTGCTCTAAAAAAAAAGTATATTCGTGATCACAAATACAACATTACAACAAATGTTTAGAATATCGATGTACATGTATATGTATTACCATATTCGTCGAAGAAATCAAACCTAACGTAAAATGTTTTTAAGGTGTAATATCCCTCCGCTATTAATTTTACCATTTTGTTTTATTCGTTTTGATTTTCATCAGTCAATGCCTAGGGATTCCAATGAAACAAAATTAAAGAGATTAAGCGCTGCTAGATAAAAAATTAGACAAAGTGATTAAAAAACCAAAACTTTATTATCGCAGCATAAAATTAAAAATATTAAATGCATATGAAAATAATAAATAGTTATATACAATGCCAAATCATCTTACAAAACATAGTGAAGCGCTGCTTTTTAGTTCAGATGATCACTGTTGTTTAGGTTTGTAACAAAAACTGCTTCAAACAGCAAGAGTTATCTTTCTTTATCATGAACTAGTATTGAAGGTAAAATACATGTATACAGGTTTTACATACAGTATATGATAAATTACAAAAGTTTTTCATAAAAGGTTTTCTGTTTTTAAATTTGGTTAAGAAAATAGTAAATGGATCCACATATTTTAGAATGAAAAAATTAAACCAGAGCTTTTTGTTATATTTAACACATAAAGGGGATCAAAGGAATGATCTTCTAGTTATTGGTATAATCTCAATATAGGGATATATATTATCTTGAATAAATAGGAATATTGTTCTTTTCTTTTTTTTAATTTTGTTTCCCCATATCTGATCTTTTAGAATAGAAACACCTGAATTAATTTTAAACATTTGAACTGTTATAAGTTTCAAATAATGATGACTAAATCTAGAGTTTGCAATTGTCTTAGTAGGTTTTTCCCAACTTTAATTCATTTACCTTTGTGAACGAGCGATTAAGAGAGAAATAAAAATTTTCAATCTATAGATTCTCTGGCCAAAACCATCAAACACGTATTGTTGATGGACTCTACAAGCACATATAATTCAGGTACATTTGAAAAAAAAACAAAAACAAAAACAAACAAAAAAAAAACAACAACAAAGCTTTGGATGATGGGAGAAGGGGGGGGGGGGGTATAGAAAATACCTTATAAAATTTGATCAATATGATTAGTTTAAATTTCTTGTACCTTTGGTAAAACATTTCTAACTTTTTTGTGCCCCCCCCCCCCTGAAAAGTTCCGTTCAAATTTCATCTTTTAATATTTGAATTAAAATAAATGTCGCCTTCCAGAATTAAATGGGGCCCAGTGCGTACCGCCTCCCTTGTTGCTTGTTGTCCTTGTTGCCTTAATAATTATGAGTTATCAGAAAAGTGAAAATATTTTCTACAGAAGTTATCTCTTTTATCAGAGGGACATTCCACCTTAAAATTCCCTTTCCCCAGCACGAAAATATAAATATGATTCTTTGTTTGACAATGCATTCACCAATGAATATTGCTTATATCACTAAAACAATTTTTCTTTCATGATTGTTGTTCGTTAATTATCACACAATTTAATTCCTTAATGTAAATAAATTTGTTTTCTCTTTTGATAATAGAATGGCTTTGCAACAGTATAGCACCACCTGCACAGATTTCTAAACACACACGTGCAGACCTGGCAATTTGTTGCCGATGCAATTGTAAAATCGCGATATATAAGGAATAAGGAATCATTCTTTGAGTATTATGAGGTGATAATTTTGGTCGGGGCGTGATCAAATCCAATAAAGCCCAAAGGGCTTTATGATAGATTTTAATGTGGCGTCAATTTGGCGTCATTTGTATTATGTGTTATATAGTACAAAATCGATACGTAGTGTTATTACAGGCAAAGACACTGGAAAATGTAAATATACAAGATTAAAAATTGGTTACCCAGTATTCCGACAAGGTATCTTACTTTGAAATTACTGGAATTTTCTCTCTGTTCAGTTGATTTTGAAGTTATAAACATATGGCGGGAAATAACGCTGCACTTGTGTAGAAATCTGCGGAACTATACTTGATTCTTGACCATGAATAATTTTTAACAACATAATATAAAGCTTTCTTACGATATTTCATTTACAAAATGTATGCACAGCTTGCTTAACTTTATATATTTACATTTTCCGTGCAGGGTATTTGCCTGTGATAACACTACATATCGATTTTGTACTATATAACCCATAATACAAATGACCCCAAATCGAGGCGCAAGCGGAGTTTGCTTATTAATATTTAAATATATAATCGTACGATGGCTTAAAATTTTATAAATATAAGTAATAAGGGATCATTCTTTGAATATTATGAGATGATAATTTCGGTCGGGGCGTGATCAAATCTATCATAAAGCCATTCGGGCTTTATTGGATTTGATCACACCCCGACCGAAATTATCACCTCATAATACTCAAAGAAGGATTCCTTATTTACAGCGGGGGTCATTTTTTACGATGGTCATTTTTCTTCACGTTTAACACGAAGAAAAATTACCCCTGGGTCTTTTTCCTTCAGAAAAATCCAATCATTCTACAGCAAGGGGGGGGGGTCATTATTCTACGGGTGTCATTATTCTTCATTACACCATATCCTATCACACACAACCACTGCCGATCACGGGAATCGAACTCGTGTCGCAGCGCAATGTCCACTACGCTACTTGGATATCATTTATGGTTCAAACTAGCTGCAGCCCTTTAGCTCTCGTTCGGCCACAATCGGATGGACGACGCGGGAGCTACAGTTCCTTACATGTTGAAAAGTTGAAATGTTTATGGCGCACAAAAACTTGCACTTGCCCTCTAAGAGGGAATAAAGAGTCTTTGATTTTGCATTTGTGACCCATACGACTTTTTTTTTTTTGCTAAAATAGCCCATTCTAAAGTATGATAATGGTAAATTTAAAAAGTTGGAGATAATAGCATTCAATAAAAGCGATAAGTATGATCAAAAATTCTAATGTCTCATTATGCACTTCTTTTACATTGTGTTTGGTACATAAATTTCTGCCAGACTTACGTACCAGTAGAGAACACGTTTATATACTCACACGGAGGTTATATTTACCTGCATATTGTGGAAGGTTTATGATTCTACAGCCAATCCTCTATTGGTTCCTTATTAATTCCCGTCCAATAGATCACTGGGATATCGAAATCAGCTCCCTGGGCTTGATCGACAAGTACTAAGTACTTAGGGTCTACTAACACAGCACCCTTCATTGTACTGAGTGGGGTGGTCGTGGACACGTCCATGTCTTCTTCCATAATATACAGCTGTACAGTAACCTTTAATCACATGCATATACGAGTGACATTTATACTGCACTTTACAAAATGAAAAGTATTGATATTGTTAATATTCACCTTTAAATGTGTGTTAAAGACTTTAATTTAAGGAGGTTGAATAGTCAACCCACTATCCATCATATTTACCTGAAAATAACAATATGAAACTTGGCCATAAACTATTATAAAGGAAAGAAAACTCAAAATATTTAGCTTTAAAATTAGATAAGTTTTGTTTTCTTTTTCTTTATTTTTAAAGTAGACTTTCTTTCAAAGGAAAGTATAATATAATAGCATAAAAATAGTCATGACCATCAAGTCATTATTAAGTCCTTCCTATTTTCATCCATTCGTACTTTTAAAATGTTTCGTTCGAATTTTACGTGGACGGTGAGGGTTGAACTGACTCTAAACCATGAACTGATCATGAAAGCATACTCTAAAACCTGGCTTGGCCTCAAAGTTGGCCTGCCCTCACTTTTGGCCTCAAAATTGGCCTGGCCCCAAATTTTGGCCTGGCCCCAAATTTTGGCCTGGCCTCAAATTTGGCCTCTTAAAAAATTTTTGGCCTCAAATTTTAGAATTTTTTTTTCTTTTCTTACATTTAGTTTGAATTTTTATTGATTTCTTTATACATTAAAAATTCAATGCTTTTTTAATGTTTAAGGAATAATCATAAGAAAAAAAATATGGCAAGTGACCGATTGTTCAAGTTTAATTAGTTTTATCCATGTCTAAACACGCAAAAATTACCTATGACATGCATGTACGTTACAGCACTGCTCTTACTATTGTTAAGGAATAGATTATGCCAATACCAAAGCGATTAACTTTAAAACAAAGCGCCCCCCCCCCCCCATCTCCCATTTAAAAGTTAAACATCATTTTAAGAGACTGACCTGATTGATATCCAACATATTTGTAAACCGGTACATATCATTAAATTGTTATCACTGTCTAATGCACTTTGTTTACATTACCTGTCAACACCGATTAAGCCCAAACTCCCCTCCCCAGCAGAAATTCGATATTAATCTTTTCTGTCGCTAATCTGCTACATAGGGTCAGATTCATTGCCTATCCTGTCATTTAACACGGTCTAATTTGATTAATGCCATTTGTGAACGACTGCACATTGAATCCTCCGATAACTTGACTCAGTGAAGATCATTAATCATCACCTGCTGATTTGCATGTGTTAATTTTATATTTGGGAAAGAATTTTTCTCCTCTGGGAATTGTCATTGTCAGAATTTGAAGAAAGCAAAACATTTTGTGACCTTTGATGTTGGTTAGAACAAGTATTTTCTTCAATTATTTTTTTCTCAAACAAGTCGTTGGTAAAAGAAGAGTTACATAGCTATTGTCCGATCCTGAGAGCAATTTAATCGAAATACACACAAAATAATGTCATGGTTATACAATGGCAGGCAAAATCACATTCTTTAAGTTCTTAAGAATTTAAAATAGACTGAATAAAAATCTATTAGAATGGATTACTCGACATACATGTAGTCATAATTATGCATTGTTAGTACTAAATTATCAATTGTAACAATTATTTTTAATAGACTATCACTATAAGACCAATAAAAAATCAATAAAATCACAAAATATGTAAAGAAAATATAAAAATAAATTTGAGGCCAAAAATTTTTGAAGAGGCCAAATTTGAGACCAGGCCAATTTTTGAGGCCAGACCAAAATTTGGGGCCAGGCCAAAAGTGAGGCCAGGCCAACTTTGAGGCCAGGCCAGGCCAGGTTTTAGAGTATGCCGATAAAGAGAGAAAAAAGTTGTTGGCCCAAACCTGTCAACACATCGCTGTATTACCCAGACAAATCTTCATTCCAACATGAATCCGGGATTCACCGTACATAAATAAATATATAGCGCAGATGACTGAATCATTTACAGTAGTATCATTTTATAGCTCATGAACACAGTGTTCTTCTACGTCATATCATTTACCTTGTACTGTACTATAACTTAAAAGCAAGGTCGGAAGAGATAAGTTTTGAGTTTGAGTAAATATTATACGAATATGTCACGATGATGTTTAAATAAAAACATTACATTTTTAAATGTCTTTGTCTGTGATGAAAAGTCAAAAGTCAGTTTTCATTTCAAATCAGGGATGTGCAATTAAAAATTTTGGCCACTCTATAGCTAAGGGGCTAGTAGGAGTAACAAAGTTACTAGCCCAAGGTTCAAAGTTACCAGCCAGACTATTGTCGGACCTGTCAACATTTCATTTCCATAAAAAAAACAACTTAATATTATGTACATAAGGTTTTTCCCCACAAATGATACCAGTATATAATTATTAATATACGAGGTATTTATTACTTTCATGTTTTCTGCAGTAGACTAGTTCAAAAATATTCAACTTCATTGCTCTCTCGATGCTACACATTTTAGTGACAAAATTGGTTTTGGTGTTTAGATATGAAAACCTAAACATAACATTGCGAGTTAATGTGAACAGACTCTTTAAAATCAGTGCAACTATCTATGTATGCATGTATTCTATCCTGTTGAATATCATGTATAAAATACAACCATGCAATGAATTATGTAATGGTAAATTTAATTGAAAATAATGGAAAATGCATAAACAATAATATGCAAAATATGAATATTTTTTGTCAATTCACTAAGCAGGTCACTTTAAAATGTGTTCATGAGAATAGTTACAGCAGAAATTTTATAATATTTCTGTAATGAAACACTCTCGTCAATTCACTAAGCAGGTCACTTTAAAAGTGTTCATGAGAATAGTTACAGCAGAAATTTTATAATATTTCTGTAATGGAACACACACACACACACACACACACACACACACACACACACACACACTCTCTCTCTCTCTCTCTCTCTCTCTCTCTCTCTCTCTCTCTGAGTGTAAAAGAGATTAAAAAGCAAATACATATTTGAAATGGTTTATTCCCACTTAAAGCTGAACACCGCTCGTAAATAGGCACTGTCCGCCATATTTCTCTTTAATCACTGCTGTCCCTTCAACCCTTATATAAGGGACAGACCTCTAAACAGTTCAAAGTACTTCGCTGTAGAGGTCTCAACTGTGTGGACGTACATTTTGCCTCGCCGTGTTACCCGGTCGCGATGAAATTATCAAATTTTTACGCACTTTTTGAAGCCAGGAGAATACTAACATCAAATAAATTGGTCAATGCATTATTTACGAACAGAAAATGAACATAAGATAAGAAAAAAATGCATAAAATCTAAAGACCACAAAAGGAATACTACATGTCGGCCACAAGGTTCAGGTGTGCAATCGGGTGTAACGAAATCGAAGGGTTTATATACCAGGTATCTTTGTGACGGTGCATATTTACGAGCGGTGTTCAGCTTTAACAAACAATCTGAAATTCTCAATTCCCACTTGGCCAAAATTTAATTTTTCACACCTGAGTGATCAGGAGGCTATAACGTTAGTCTGTTTTCACATATTAATGTATTTGTTATCAATTACCTGAGAATAATTTGTTGAAACCAAATAAAAAAACACATTTAATTTTGCCTATAACATGATAATCAGAATAAATAAATAAAAATCACCACATTTTTTTTAGATATAGATCAGCAATTTTCTGCAAAATCATTGCACTAAACATTTTATATGTTGAAACCAATATGGGCACTTGCATGATTAAAAGGTTTATGTAAATAATTTTAAACTGTTTAAATTGGATGTATATAATATATATATACATAAATAAGATTGATCAGCCATTTTTAAAGAATATAGACTAGAAACATGTGTTACTATGTTGTAATATTTAAGTATTGAATCCTTATTTTTTGAAAGATATAGTCTCATAACTGCAACGGTGTGTGCATACAAATTGAATGACGCGCGTTAGCGCGTTATGAAAATTTGTTTGCACACACCGTTGCAGTTATGAGACTATATCTTTCAAAAAATAAGGATTTAATGCTTATATTTACATTTTTTTTTACCTTCTTGTCTTGTACGCAAATGCGAATTATACCTCAAAATTATTGTATTATCCTATGGGTAAGTTCAAATTAATGGAAGAGCCACAGTAACAGCCACAAGCGTGACCTTTGATTTTCGCTTGTGACGTTGTATTTAGCAGCGTTAAACGTTTGTGACGTCACAATAAAAACTCGTGATTTAACCTATTAGTACCCTGTCTGTGTTATGGTGCTATATTTGCGGTAGCTTTACATGCAAAATATATGTGGAATGTAAATATTTAAGCATTGAATCATTATTTTTTGAAAGATATAGTCTCATAACTGCAGCGGTGTGTGCATACAAATTTTCATAACGCGCTAGCGCGCGTTATGAAAATTTGTATGCACACACCGCTACAGTTATGAGACTATATCTTTAAAAAAATAATGATTTCGTGCTTATATTTACATTTTTTAACTTCTTGTCTTGTCTGCAAATGTGATTTATAGGTCAAAATTTCTGTTTTATCCTAAGGGTAAGTTCAAATAAATGGAAGAGCCACTGTAACAGCCGCAAGCGTAAACTTTGATTCTCGCTTGTGACGTTGCATTTTACAGCGTTCAACGTTTGTGACGTCATAATAAAACTCGTCATTTTAAACTTTGAGTACCTTGTGTGTGTTACGGTCTTACAACTGCAGTACCTTTTCACACACTTTACATGCAAAAAATATTTGGAATGTAAATATAATATTATATTTAATAAGACCATTGACATTACAATTTCATGCAAATAACACAATTTTGGACCTCGTGTTCATGTGTATTTTAAACGAATTTAAAGAATAAACAAATTGAAATTGAGAAGCATTATTATGGCCATTAATTTACAGAACCGAAAGCCTGAAAATCATGAGTTTTTAATTGTTTTACTGACTGCTAATTGAAAGACATAAATAACATCTTCAGGTGCAGATCAACTTTATAGAAAATGACAACGGAGGATTTTATCTTTATAACAAATGATGTATTCATGATCATCATACAATGAATCTTATTAAATATGAAGTATACACCATTAAAAATATAAGCACTTTACTATAGCGTTTTTGTGTTTTGTTAATTTCATATTCTGTAGGTTGGAATTAATCAAAATAATCATAGAAACCAAAGAAAATTGAAAAAAAAAGAAAGAATTGAAATATGATGTATAGTTAAAATTTCAAACGCGATTCTTAAAATTATAGTATTTTTCAATGCCAAGTTTAAGTTAAGTCTGCTTATATAATTATCTCAATTTATGAAGAAAATAGACAAACTATGATATTTGCACCATAGTTAAGAGCATGAATCATAGGGGAATATGTAACAGTTCATTTTCAAAAATTACATTTTCATCTGAATTTATCAAATAAAATAATTACTGGGACATAAGCTCAATTTATATGTATTTTTCTGTAGGCTAACAAATATACAATATATAATATTCAAAATGTTGGCTAAGTGGGGAGACACCTCTGAAATAACTATCAAGCCATGTGCAGTGAGGCGTGACTATCTCGTCTAGCCACTGGTCACACATTGTCGGTAAAACCTCAAAGTGTGGAACTGAGGGTTTTTGTAGAGGCTTGGGGTAAAATGCTGACGATGGACCCTCCATTTTGAAGGGTCCAAAGTGGAGGGGTGGAGCTTGGTGTGTCAATCTTAATTAAGAGTCCGTTTGATCTGAAGGCGACATTTATTACCGTCTTCCTTGGAAGACGGTATAAAGAGTTGAAATAATTTACAGTCTCCGGGTTGTGCACTTCCTTTCCTTTAGTTGAAAATACATGATGTGAAAATTTACATTTATTTCATTGGTTGAAATACTGTTCGGCGCAAGGGAGATAATTTTCTGATGATCTTTTTCACGTACGACTTAACAAATTTCGTAGATTTCAAATCTTAAAAAGTGAGAAAACGAAAAAGCAATACATATTGCTATGAATGAAATTCAGCCTTTGGTTTTCAGGTCCAACTAGTTGAAAGTAACATTCTACAATATCTATTGAAATTATTTGTTTTTCTTTTAGCATTGTTTATTCAAATACAAAAATAAATCGATGCGGTATGCCTAATATCGGTAAAGTTATTTGCACCTTAGATAGATAAATGCAGTGGGATAACTTTGATTTTATCAATATAATACGAGTCTACGACCCTACCTAAGATCTCTTTCACCCTACAGTCGATCTCAACTTACAAGCTCGGGTACACAGTTCTCAATTTTAGACACGCAGGCTTAAACGACACATGACACAAAAATGTTCGGATAAATCCACTCGCCATGCTATGTAGAGGAAGGTGACATTTATATAAAAAAAAGAATTAAACTGTCTTTGATAACTAATTGCTGTTTAGGGTTTGTTCTAAAGACGGTAAGCTTTTTAAAAAAAGCTAAACTTGTATAAAAAAAAATAATTAAATTATCTTTAACATAGGCGTCGGAAGCAAATTGAAAGTGGGGGGGCTAGACTAATCCTCAGAAATATTGAGAAAAAAAACCTCCCAAAATCATGGAAATCCTAATCCGTGGGGGGGGGGGGGGGGGGGGGGGGGGGGTAGTATACCTATGCTTAAAAAAAAAAAATTTCTTACCCATATTTTTGTTTTTTCCAAAATCATGGAAATCCTAATCCGTGGGGGGGGGGGGGGGGGGGGGGGGGGGGGGAGTTACTTCAAAAAAAAAAATTTCTTACCCACATTTTTTTTTCTTCCAAAATCATGAAATTCCTAATCCGTGGTGGGGGGGGGGGGGCTAGTATGCTTCTGAATCTAACTTCTCTATCTTTCAAGCTAAATTTAGGAACAATAATCTTTCCTGCGATAAAAAGTGGGGGGGCTGAACCCTCTATCATGCTATGTTTCTAATGGTTAGGTATAACTTGGCAAAAAAAGTGGGGGGCTAAGCCCCCCCTAGCCCCCCCGGTTCCGACGCCTATGTTTAATATCTTATTGCTGTTATGAGTTTGCTCTAAAGACGGTAAGCTTTTTAAAAAAATCTAAACTTGTAAGGCTGTCTAGTCGATTCTTATTTTAATGGGAAGCGACTCCATTTTGTAAACGAGGTGTTTTTCCGAGCCTGTGGGAAAGGCCCGAGAAGTTGCGATTGTATAAGAGGCGCGCTCGTAATTAGTGACAGCGAACCAGTCTATCGAATCGAAAGTACAGCGTAAACATAAAATGGCAACCGTTGTTAATTTCCGGATTGTGATAACCGCGAAAGCTCACAAATGACAGAAAAACATGAGGAGGTGAGCATTTGTTTTTTGGGGGGTTTTGTTTTTATTTTACCAATGATCAGATGATAAGCCATCAAAAGTGATGTGACTTTCAAATGATAACTGTTACTTGGCACATTATTCTATTTTGAGAAGTGGACAGGCATAGCCTTTGATTTAGGCTACGCCTGTCCACTTCTCAAAAGAGAATATTGGCACAGGAGTCAAATTTGTTCCATTGTTGCAAAGACTCAGTCAGTCAGTGCCCACGGTTCCTATCGCTGACGTTTTTCATATCATGGGCCCTGGAATTTGGAAGGTAATGTAAATAACGTTATTATTGTATGTGGATGTATAGACCTATATCTACATGCACATAATAAATACATGCACATATAATAAATCAGTTAAAAACGGTCCAGTACAATCACTAGATTTAGTGGAATGCCCCTTTCCTCCGACCCCATCCATTTCATTGATATATTATGTTCAAATTTTTTGCATGTGATCAGGTCCTGTGACTATGGTATACAATAAAACCACCAAAACTGCAACACTCCTTGATCATTGGAGAATGTTTCCTTGTGTAGTGCTGCAGTAACATCGCACATGCATGCACAAACCATACACTGTTGTAGATGTACATGTAGATTGAGCAGTGACAGCCTTGATGCAGTTCACCCTAATTTCTGTTCGCCCTAAACTGTCCGTTTGTCTTTGATTCCGTTCACCTTTGGTCTGTTTGCCTTTATTTAAACGAAGAATAATGTAGTAGTTTAATCATTATTTTTTTATTCTGACCATTCTAAACATTATTAAGAATTCTACTACAGTTTTTGCCGAGATCAAAGAGATGCAGCGGACATTATTCTCCAATATACATGTACCACGAATGTCATCAGTAAATTATCAGATCAGAAATACCTATTTGTCTCGCACAGACCATGAAAGTACAACTTCAAACCGTAAAAAGTTTTAAAACTATGTCAATTTCACGTGTTAGTTCCAGTCAAAACAATGTGTATTGCCTCAAATGTTTATTTTTAAGAACTCAATGCATGTGGCTGTTCCTAGCACCTCCCTAGCAGATTTTCACTGCGTGTTTTTACATAAAATATATAAAGTGTAGTAGTAATAATCGTATTAAATTGCCCTTAAAATATTAGGAATGTGATTCAAAGATATTTTATAAATAAGTAAAGAGTATTAAAAATCCTATGAGAAATTCTGTCGTCTGCATGTGATTCCTTTGATCAATACACATGTAAACATTACTAACAAAACCATTGGGGTTACACGAAACAGCCGTCAAAATGACTTAAATCATCTCTTTATAGGAGAAACGATCTGTAGAAACACTGGGCTGTTAGTAGAATAGAAATAAAATTCTTGTTATCGTGAATGTTGCAGGATAACCTCCTCGGTCTCGAAATGTTGTTTGAAATATAAAAGCCTCGGCTAACGCCTTGGCTTTTATATTTCAAAACAACATTTCTCGACCTCAGAGGTTATTCTGCAACATTCACGAAAACTCGTACTTTATTTCTCAAATATATAATTAAACCAACATCTTTTTTGAAGAAATAAAAAGGAAGAGAATGTAGAAGTAGTAAAGTAAGAAGAAATGGTAAAGCAAGTTTAATATAAAACTAAAATTAATTTATAGTTAATTTCACAAAGTTAAGTGTAAATGAAATATATCTGAAAATGATGTGGTTTATGAATGAGGTTTAAGTAGAGCGAACAAGTTTTAGGGCGAATGATAATTAGAACAAATGATAGTTAGAGTGAATAGACTATGGGCGAACAGACTCAGGCATACAGATAAGATAGGGCGAACAAACCTGATGCCTATCAGCATAAATTTAGGAAACTGGGTGTTTTTTGGGTAAAAACTGATAAAAACGATGACACATAGTTATTATACTTTCTTGGATTTACTGTTGTTATTTACTATGTTGGATGCAGTACTGCCAATGTATGCAATTTCATGTAGACATTAGGCACTCTGTAAGAACGACAAACCTGTTCAATGTACTTGCAAAGTAAGACCACACTTAGGCCAGCATTTTTTTATTTTTAGGTTTACAAACCCGCCGCTCGGTTTTCTAAGTTTTTAGAAAAAAAATAAAATTACAAAAAAGATCTTTTTTTTCTTCCCGACAGCAAATTTTTCCTAGTAGGAAAAGTGTATCGTCATTGTTATCACAGAGGCATAAAATCTGCTCTTTTTGTGCCATGATAGCCTAAAAATTTCTTACGCATCTTTTTCTCGTGCTACATTCTTCAGAGAAGCTTCTACAAACACTCTGCTGTAAGTTTCATACTTTGAAGTTTTACCGACAGTGTTGACCAGTGGCTAGACGAGATAGTCACACCTCACTGAACATGGCTTCAATAGTTACCTGTGCAGCTGTTTTCAAGTACATCACTGTAAAATGATTCCCTTTCTTTTTGTGTTGAATTGGCATATGTATTCATTGGCTTTTTTAATCATTTATTTTAGAGAGAGAGAGAGAGCGATGTATTAGAGATATTATAAATTTCTGCAGTAACTATTCTCATGAACATTTTAAAGTGACCTGCATAGTGAATTAAAAAAAAAAATCATGTTTTGCATATTATTGTTTGTGCATTTTCCGTTATTTTCAATCAAAATTTACCATTTCATAATTCATTGCATAGTTGTACTTTGTACATGGAAATTCAACAGGATAAAATACACGCACACATATAGTTGCAGTGATTTTATAGAGTCTGTTCACATTTGAGTTTTCTCACATATGAACACCCAAACCAATTTTGTAAATAAAATGTGAGAGATCAATGAAGTTAAATATTTTTTAACTAGTCTACTGCAGAAAACATGAAAGTAATAAATATTTTGTATATTAATAATTATATACTAGTATCATACAGGAAAAAACATTATGACTTTATGTACATAAAATTTAGGGGTTTTTTTTATAAAATGAAATGTTGACATTTCCGACAAAAGTCTGACTAGTAGTTTTGAACCTTGGGCTAGTAACTTTGTGGCCAAATTTTGTAATTGCACACTCCTGACATTGCTATATGTACATGTAATTTCAAAGCCGTATGTCTAATATTCTATTGTACTATTTGAGTGATATGTTACACAGATGACATACTTTTCACATGCTACACTTGATGCAGTTACACACTTGTATCATGAAGTTGTCATTCATTATATTATTAGAATAAAGATGATGTCATGAAAGTGTTTTTTCTCCTACAGAACTTTACAATTTTGTGGTTCGTAAACCTAAAAATAAGAAAATTGTAGGTCAAAAGAGATTTTTTTTTTTTTATTTCCTCCTCCTATGGAACTTTATCATTTTGTTGTTTGTAAACCTAAAAATAAAAAAATGCTGGCCTTAATAATCTGTGCAAGATAATGCGGATACCTCAAAGTAACTTGGTAATTCTTCCAAAGTACATTGTATATAACCTCTTTTATTTTTTGCTGAGTGTAGCTTTTATTTCCTTTTTTGCAACTGATAAAAAATGTGGTTCATGCGTTTAGAAGTATGTTGAACCTGAATGCCTTGATCAGAAAGCAGCCGACAGTAACTTTCTCAACCGGTATATATACCCCAAGAGCATTTGAGGAGTGAACAAAATATACCAGGGACCAATTAAATTCTTTTATGAATTCATATCAGCTTTAATGATCATTATGCTTATTCATTTTTGCAGTGTCTTAATACAGGTAAAATTATAAACAGTTTGATTTTAATTTCTTAATTCTGTCCAAAACTTATTCAAGGCATTTTCTGGGGTACATGAAACACCTTTTAGTTAGCAGGCAATGCTTAAACAGTTTGTAACAGATAGGAGATGATAAAGATGTGCCATGTAAGATTCTGTAGATAATTCATCATAGAAAAAAATGGTACAAAACATGTGTATGCTGCTTTTCTCTGAAACTTAATTGATTGCAATTCATGGAAGGGGTTTAGTCCATGTAACTTGGAGTTAGATACCTCTTCGTGTTATTATCATAATATTAGGGTACACTCGAATGCAGAAACAAGTTCCTAAAGATCAAAACTGAAACAAATGTCACACTAAGCAATGATTTGTATTGTTTAACAGTATGATTTTACCTCTGCAGGTACAAATGTGGCTGGAGAAAATGTTTGCTGGAGATGACGTACCAGAGTTTGAGCTAAATGCTTCTAATATTACTCTGCTGTATAACTTGATGAAATGCAATGAACAGGCAGACAAAGACACACAAGTCTTGGTGGAGGATTATCAACTTAAGGCCGAGGAGTACAATATAGAGGGTATGTTTAATTACTTTGATCTGTACATAAACATTTAGGCGTGCAATTTACAGGCTTGATCAAATGAAAAAAAAGAACTTTAACTGTAAAGATGTAAAGAACCAAAAATTCATGTCCCCCAAGACTTCCTTATAAGCAAATTTTACTACAAATTCAAAGTTAACTATTTAAGTTTTCTTGAAATATTTTCACAAATTATCAATATTGGAAGTTTTGTACAAAAGTATTGCATGCATATTTACAATTAAATTGTTCTGATATTCACAACACATATAACACGATATAATCATAAATGATTAGTAAACAGATGACATGTGTGTTAGTTGTATTTATTTCTTTATTATTATTATGGTACCACTGTACATATTAATTACCATTAAATTGCATTGAAAAATAAACATATAGAGATGTGCCTATACAATTCTGTGAGCCATTAATTGAGTACAATTTTGTGCATAATACTTGTATTATTTATTTATTTTTTTTTTTTTAAATCTATTGTATGTGTATTTATTATGATTATATGTAATCATAATTGTTATAATATGTCATGCCCCATGAAGCCCTAATTTGGAAATAAATTATATTCAATTCTGTATTTTTTGTGACAGCCAGAAGATGTGAGGGAGTTCTGAAGAAGATGAATTTGTCAATTGCCAGTTTGTCCCAGGCTGGAGTTATTTCCCTTAGGGTGATAGCCAATCTGGCCCTTATTCTACAAGTCAGGGACACCACAGACACAAGGTGGGCAAGAGCTCGGACTCATCAGAAATCTGCGCAAAAGGGGGGGGGGGGGATAATTTTTCACTTGATAATTCAAGGAGTTGGTCGAATATCAAGCCATTAAGCAAGCATGAAATCAATCCACTCAGAACCATGTTCTGTATTGTTGAAATGAAGTCAAATAGCAGTAAATACAGTAAAAGACGGTTATAGCGAACACGCTTATAATGAATTGAGGTTTATAGCGAAGTGATTTTCATTCCCCGTGACTATATTTCATGTTGTAAACTTGTTGAATATAACGAATTACGCTAATAATGAAGCAAAATCGCCTGTCCCTGGTGCTTCGCATCTTCGCTAGCCAAGGGTTTTCGGTCCACTTTGCTCCCCATAAACCCTTGGCGGATTTCATTACGAAAACTCAGTGACAAGCTCCGTTTTATGATTGGCTGCAGCTACGAGTAGCTGATCCAATCGCAGAGCTTGTAAATATAAACTTTAAACGAAAACACATGTGTGATCTTTGGTAAAACATTCGATGCTTTTAACAAGTTGAGACACAAGTTCTCGAGTACAGTGCCTCCCCAACGATGGTCTAACCAGATCGCTTAAAAAACCTATATATTTTACTGGGATTTAACATAGTTCTACAAAATTGTCAAGGCTCGCGTGATAGCATGGGAAGTAAACATGGCAAATGTAGAAGTTGTCTATCCCGTTAGTATATATTCGTTCCTGCTTATGGTTATTGCTTTTAACGATTCAATGAGCTGCGTTTTATTTAATTTCTTTGTTCCGCAATATTCACGACAACGATACCTGATTTTATGGGATGAAAGCTTTCATATGAATCGGCGACTTTTTCACTCCCGGTATAGGTCCTTACAAAACACTATGAATAAAACATCCCGTGCTTTCCCTAGGTTATAACTTAATTCGTATTTAATAACATCGTTAATTATGTTCCAATATTCGGTAATCAAACATCTTTTCCAAGCTGTATTAATGCCATGATGTGTATATAACCCGTTGTTTAATTCGATTAAAATGTAAATATGCAAGGGGCGCAACTCAAGTTGCTCGCTAGATAGCGCCACCACATCACCGAGTTTTCGTAATGAAATCCGCCAAGGGTTTATGGGGAGCAAAGTGGACCGAAAACCCTTGGCCAGCGAAGATGGGTGCTTCGTTATAACCGTGTTTTACTGTACGGTGAAAACAATCATGGAAAATATTGCCATGTTATGAAATCAATATTTACTGCCAGCTTCTATAATTTTTAAACCTAAAAAGTTGAATCATAGTTGTATTATATTAAACTTTCAACCTCAGGAAGTTTTATTAAGGTCCTCAGAAGTCTGCGTGACAGTAACTGAGTTTCATTTGTACTTCATTAAGAACTTGGAGACTTAAACATTAAAGTAAGCTGTATTTCTGAATACCCAACATGGCTCTTTTTTTTTTTTTTTATAATTTATTGTTTTTGTTCCATACATACTAGTACTAATGTTGACATTATTAAATTCAGTTTTTATAAATTTTATACACATGCATACTCACTCACACACAAGTATAATTACATACATTTTTCAATATTAGTGGTAAATGGTTACTTTGCTTCCAAAAAGAGAGAAAAAACCAAAAAAAATAAAAAACCAAAAAATAAATAACAAATAATAATACGAATAGTAATAGTCATAATATCATAAACTAATCTAAAATGTTTTTCCATGTAAGCCACAATTTTTCAAAATTGCACAGCTTTTGATTTTGGATAGCAGCATATCTTTCTACATGGTATTTTATTCTTAAATGACTGAGTAATCCAAGAAAATTTGGCATTTTGTTTTGCATTAAGGATATAAAAATATATTGTTTAACATATAGAATTATGAAGTTTATAACCCTGTTATTGTTTGACAATGGTAGATCACCGAGAATAACATTCGAAACATTGAAACCAACTCTTTCAGAGGTTTTTCTGTATATATGAAGACTTAAATCACTCCAGAGTGTTTGTACTTTATCACAAGCAATGAAAACATGTATTATTGTTTCAACATTTTCCATACAAAAACCACAACAATCAGAAGTTTTAATGTTAATTTTCTTAAGGTATTTTCCAACAGGAACAATTCTATGTAAGATTCGAAATTGTAACCACTGGGCAGAAGAATCACTAGTGGTTTTATAACAAATTTTAAAAACATCTTGCACTGATATTGTGTCTACTCCATATGGCCTAAGCTCTGCCTCCCACTTGCTGATTGAGGTTGGAATAGCCTCATTTTTATTCAAGAAATTATAAAAGATTTTTGAGCATTTTTCAGAAGATATGAGAGGTTCAAAAAATAAAGGTACATATGGATAAGGAAGTCTTTTGAAAGAAGACCTATCTATTAACAATGATTTCAAATATTTTGAAATAGCTGTAACAATGCTATTGTATTGCATCACACAACTATCAGATAGATTGTATGTGTTTTTAAGAACTCCAAAGTCTAAAAGATTACAATCATCATCAAAAAAATCTTGCACAACCTTTATTCCCTTTTCATACCAGGATTTAAAAAAAACTGGTTTGTTGTTAACTTTTATATTAGAGTTATACCACACTGGAATATAATGAAATTTGTTTTTAAAGTGCGGAGAGTAAAAGATTTCATATAACATGACCAAGCAATCAAAACATCTTTCCAAAAGGCGTTATTTTCTTTTAACAAACAATCAAACACAAAACTATCTCCAAAATCATACAATTTCTGTAAAATATCATCTCCATTGAGAGCATAGAAAATATCCATCCATGGTTTATGTGAGCAAGTTAACCTTTTAATCCATGTACATTTAAGTGATGTAATAAAACTTCTAACATCTACCATTTTCATACCACCTGACAAGTAGTCTTGTGTTATAAGAGACCTTTTAACTTTGTCTGTTTTGGATTTCCATAGAAACTCAAAAAAGGCTTTGCATATAAATGCTACAATCTCCTTTTTGGGAGTAGGAAGCGATATAAATAAATGATTTAGTTTTGGAATTAACAAACTCTTAATGACAGTGACACGACCAATTGGAGTAAGAATTCTTCTTTTCCATTGTTCCATAAGTGCAATGATTTTTGGAATCTGATTACCAAAATTAATATCAACAATTTCAGAAAGTTCAACGGAAAATTGGAAACCTAATAAATTAAAAGATGTAGATCCCCAGTCTAATTTCCATCTGGTATGATGAAACACTTGATCAGAGAATTTTTTTGAACCAATCCACACAATTTTTGTCTTAGATGTATTAGTTTTAAGTCCTGAAAAGCTGGAGTAAAAATCTATAGTTTCTAATGCTTCGAACAAGGATTTTGATGAACCATCAAGGGCTAACAAAGTGTCGTCTGCATACTGTGATATTATATGTTCTTTATTATGAACAAAAATGCCCTTAATATCATTGTTTTGCTTTATAAGAATTGAAAGGATTTCTGCACATATAATGAATAAATATGGAGCAACAGGATCTCCTTGTCTACAACCCCTTTGTATGTCAAATTGTTCTGATAAAAACCCACTTTGTAAAATGCAGGCACGGAAATTTGTGTTTAAAATTTTTATCCACTGGATAATATATTCTCCAAACCCAAAATAACTTAAAACTTTATAAATAAATGACCATGACATAGAGTCAAAGGCTTTTTCGAAATCAATGAGGACCAAAAGCCCTGGAATTTCATGTATCTCTGTGTACGACATCAGATCATAAACAAAGCGAGTATTTTCCCCTATGTATCTACCTTTTATGAAACCAGATTGTGTATTTGAAATAATAATGTCCAAAACTTGTTTGATTCTAAAGCTTAAGCAACCAGATATGATCTTGTAGAGAACATTTAAAAGGGTTATTGGTCGCCAGTTCTTTAGAAACTGTCTTGGTTTGTCCCCTTTTGGCAAACATGAAATTATTCCAAGTCTTTGAGAGATAGGAAGCTCTTTTTTAAGAAAAATACAGTTAATAGCTCTAACAACATAATTTCTAATATCACTCCAAAAAAACTTGAAAAATTCTGCGGTATACCCATCACTACCAGGGGACTTATTATTCTTCATGTGCTTTAATACGTTAAGAACTTCTCTTTCCTCAATGTCTTTCTCCAGACCTTTGGACGTATTTGTATCCATTTTAGGATTATTAGAATTCAAGAACATTTCTTCTAAATTTATATTAACTAAACTTGAATCTGCACTTTTATACAGAGTTTCATAATATATCTTAACTTCATCTAAAATTTCTGTTTGTTCATATATAGTGCCAGTACCCTCTAATTCAATTTTTTTTATTGTTTTATTTAAATAATTCCTAGATTCTAAATTACAGAAATATTTTGATGGTTTTTCACCCTCTTCTATCCAGCGAGCTCGGGACCTTATCATGTGGCCTAGTAACTTTTCTTTTCTAATACTCTCGAGTTCCTTTTTTTTTTCATCTAATTTATTTAAATCAATGAAAGCATCTGATTCTAAATCCTCAATTTCTTGCAGTAGTGTTTTTTCTTTTTGGTCTTTTTCTTTTTTGATATATGAAGAATATGAGATAGTATTTCCCCGTATTTCCATCAGTAGTACCTCAAGAAATAAACTTTCATCCATGTTATTTTTACATTGGAAATTTTTACTCTCTGCATTCTCTAAATATTGATTACTAACACACTTTATTACATTTTTTACCTTTTGAACATAGTCTTTATCTGTAAGTAAATAATTATTAAATTTCCAAAGACCACGCCCTCTCCGGAAGGGATTAAATTTAAGCTCGAGCAAAACTATAGAATGATCAGACCTGTATCCAGGTTTGATAGTACAGTTTTCAACAAGATTTGTTAAGCTGTCAGAAATGAGAAAATAATCAAGGCGACCTTGTTTTAGAGGATTTTTTTTCCGCCATGTATATACTTTTTTTTCAGGATTTAGGATTCTATAGTAATCTATGAGGCATAAGTCCTCCATTATTTCCAGGACTTTACTTCGAGCCTTTGGATTGTTAACACTACAGTAGTTATAAGTATCCTGCATGGAATTCAATGCAAGATTAAAGTCCCCACATAAAATAAAATATTCATTATCAAATTCAAGGAAGATACTTCTTATATTTTCATAAAACTCAGGGTTGTCAATATTAGGACCGTATATATTAATGAGGGTAACCTTGTGGTCCTCAATTGTCATGTCCAAAGCTAACAAATTACCTTCACAGTCGTTTTTCACTCTATGAATTTTAAACTCAAAGTTGTTATTGAAAAGTATACAGACCCCTCTTGAGTTAGATGAATATGAATTAAACACACATTTATATCCCCACTGTGTTTCTATAAACTATTCATGTTCAGAAATAAAATGAGTATCTTGCAGGCAAATGATAGAATAATGTTTTTGTTTATAGTAGTTAAGAACATCTTTACGTTTTGATGGTGTGGCGAGCCCCTGACAGTTCACCGTAGCTATTAAAATGTTGTCAGACGACATCATATTTACGTATTAAATATAAAATAACAAAAGCAACACATGTAAGACAAAGAAAGTATTCAAAAATAACACATGCGAGAAGCAAATAACCACTTACCATTACCAAATTTTCTGATCCAACCATACCCAAAAATATTACACACACATAAGAAACTAAGCATCCTACCAGTTCATTAAGAACACTTATAAAGGGAGAAACACGCACACTCACACATACACACATGTCTAAACAGTTCTGAAATTGAGATACCGATCCCGATCTGAAAACCGTTGACCGATCCCGAAGCATCCAGGTTCCACTCCGCTGTCTATCAAAAAAGTGTACTAGCGCCGTTTTAGTTTTTCAGAAACATTGTCCAGAATATCGAATCTGTGGCGGCGTCCTTGTTCGTCCAGCGCAAAAATCTTGCCGTTGTAGTACCAGGCAGACTGGATTCGAGGGTCACCATTAAGATTGCGCAAAAGTTTTGCGTTGAAATATGTTAGGTGGTCATGCATGGTAAAACATTTTTTGAGTTTGTCATTCGATCGATTTTTGATGACCGCGATCTTGACCTCCGTGTTACGGAATTTGGCGATCACAGGGCGTGGCCCTTTCCCATCTTCCCCAGGAATCCGATGAATCGCAAGAACATCCGAGGGGTCCAGGTCCATCTTCACTGCCTCCTTGAGAATTGTACACAATTTACTCCTGAGGTTTTCGTTTTTCTCCTCGGCCCAGTTTAGAAATTTAATATTGGCTTTCTGCGAGTATTGTTGATTTTGATTGGCGAGGGTCATTGCAGATTGTGCCGCAGATTCACATTGTTTGAGCTTGTCGTTGAGAGATCTCAGTTCACTGGCTTGGGAGTTCAATTTTTCTCTCAGAGTGTCGAAATCAAGATTAAAACCCTCGGAGATTTCTTTTGTTTGTGTTTCGAACTCTTTACACTTTTCGTCGATTTTATCTTCAAACTCTTTCTTGACTTTGTTTTTGATACTTTCTTCGAAATCTTTTTTCATTTCATCGACAATTTCTTGTTTTATTTCACTTTTTATTTCATTTTTCAATTCTAACAATATTTCCGAAACCAAGGCCTTGACATCCGATTTTTTCACCATGGACTCTCTTATTTCTGTCAAACTTTGCTGAATTTGATGAAGGTCACCTGAGATATTAACGTGCTGGTCAGATGTACTACCGTCGTGAGCAGGTGTATGATCACCGCTGCTAGTTCTCGGTTTTTTCACTGCGGCCTTTTCAGAAACAATGGATTTTCTTACGGATACTGGTGCCGATTTTAAATCGAGCTGAACAAGTTTTTTTGTTTTTGTTTGTTCTTTTTATGGTGTTTTTTTAAGTACCCCTGACTTTTCGGCCATTGTTACTATTGTCACTATTACACATTGTCACAACATGGCTCTTGATAACCCTTGTCTGTTTCAGTTTTCTTCTTGCCATGCGACATTTAGAAGATGAAATTTACAAAGTGGAGGAGGCACGCATAAAAGAGGAGAGAAACTTGCAGACGTTGATCGACAAGATTAAAGTTGCCATGGTGAAGCAGAGTCACTTAAAGAAGTAATTTACTCCATTCAAATAACAACATGAATTGTTCTGGCATACTTATGTGTATTAGGATCATATATTTTAAAAATTTAGAGTAGCATATACCGTATATCTGGAAATTCTCGCAATGATTAAATTTTTGCTTTTTTCGCAATCTCTTTGAAATCGCAGATGTTTGAATACCTAAAATTATATCCTGTATCATTTTCTATTAGAAACTATTTAAATCGCAAAATATAACTGACGCAAATTAAAAATGGATATACAGTATCCTGTTTAGAATGGACATTGCTTCTTCCAACCTATACTGATTTAGGACCAATTTTCACTTAGTACCATTTCTCGCCATAGCAGTGAAACAAAAATTTAAAACCGAAACAATCAGTATGAGGTGGGGAAAAAAAGGTACATGTACTTCATTGGGATTGGTCTTAGTTCAGTATTATTTCAAGGATTTCAAGAAACAAATCTTAAGGCAGTTTTTAGTTCACCTGAACCAAAGGTTCAAGTGAGCTTCTCTTGATCACCTGTTGACCGTTGTCCGTCCGTCCGTCTGTCTGTAAACTTTTCACATTTTTGACTTCTTCTCTAAAACCACTTAGTCAAATTTTACCAAACTTGGTACAAAGCATCCTTATGGTAAGGGGATTTTTAATTATGAAAATAAAGGCCAAATCCCTTTTAAAAGGGGAGATAATTGCAAAACAGTGAAATTAGGGTGAATGTCTTAAAAAATCTTCTTAAGAACCACTGCACCAGAAATGCCAATATTTACACCAAAGCTTGTATATATATAGTGAAGATTCTAAATTGTCAAAATTGTGACACCCGGACCAATACTGGGGCCCCTCAAAGTTAAACATAGAAATATATAGGGAAAATGTTTAAAAATCTTCTTCTCAAGAACTACAATGCTTCAATTTGTGATATTACTATGCAAGCATCTTCAAATGATGTAGATTCTAAATTGTTAAAATCCGGACCCCCGGACCAATACTGGGGTCCCATGAGGGGTTCAAAATTTAACACAGAAATATATAGGGAAAATATTTAAAAATCTTCTTCCTCAAGTACTACAATGCTTCAGTTTGTGAGATTACTATGCAAGCATCCTCAAATGATGTAGATTATAAATTGTTAAAATCATAGTGGCTGGACTATTACTGAGGCCTCAAGAGGTGTTTGAAGTTTAACATAAAAATATATATGGAAAATATATAAAAATCTTCTTCTCAAGAACTACAATGCTACAATTTGTGAAATTATTATGCAAGCATCCTCAAATGATGTAGATACTAAATTGTTAAAATCGTGATGGCCGGACTATTACTAAGGCCCCAAGAGGGGTTCAAAGTTTGACAAATAATATACAGGGAAAATATTTAAAAATCTTCTTCTCAAGAACTACAATGCTCCAATTTGTGATGTTATTATGCAAGCATCCTCAAATGATGTAGATTCTAAATTGTTAAAAATCACGATGGCTGGACTATTACTGGGGCCCCATGAGGGGTTCAAGGTTAACCCTAAAAATATACAGGGAAAATGTTTAAAAATCTTCTTCTCAAGAACTACAGTGCTAATTTGTAATGTTATTATGCAAGCATCCTCAAATAATGTAGATTCTAAATTGTTAAAATATTGACCCCTGGACTAATACTGGAGTCCTAAGAGGTGTTTGAAGTTTAACATGGAAATAATATATTTATTTGGTAAAATGTTTAAAAAACTAATATAAAATGATACAAGGAAATGTTGTACAGGTGAGCGATGTGGCCCATGGGCCTTTTGTTTATGATTGTTACAGTGGTTTTAATAAGTTAATCAGCTTATTTAATTGATCAGCTGAGAAATATAGATTCCAGTACATGTACCTTTCAACAATATATATGATTTAAAACAATAAACATGCACAAACCAAAATTAATGCACTTTTGGAGATACATGTACTGGTAAATAATGGAGGTTTTTTTATACTCAAGGTTTGCATGTAGAATGATATGAAAGACAATAAAGATATTTGGGCAGCATATCATAAATAGGGATAGCAAGGATATGCTTTGGTATTACAGAGCCATGGAGGTGCTGGAACAGAAGGCAGCTTGTCAGCAGCCAGAGACGGAGAAACGGACCACCCATACAAAAAAAAAGCACTAAAAAGTTATACCTATGAGCCCTTAAAAAAGTTACAAAAAAGTCATAACTAAGTTAGCACAATTTGGAACCATCTGATCAATTATGGTTCCAAATTAGCATCAAAAAGTTATACCTATATTGTAACTTTTTGCTTAAGTACAAAAAAGTCATAACTAGAGTGTAACTATTGACAATTTATTTTTTTCATAAAAATAAATAGGTATAAAAAAGTTATCAAAAAGTTATAATAAAGTTATCATTTAGGTACAAAAAAGTTACAAATTAAAGTTACAGAAAAGTTATCATTTAGGTACAAAAAAGTTATACATATAGGTATAGAAAAGTTATCATTTAGGTACAGAAAAGTTATAGATGTAGGTACAGAAAAGTTATACATATAGTTACAGAAAAGTTATCATTTAGGTACAGAAAAGTTATACGTATAGTTACAGAAAAGTTATCATTTAGGTACAGAAAAGTTATAGACGTAGGTACAGAAAAGTTATACATATAGTTACAGAAAAGTTATACATATAGTTACAGAAAAGTTATCATTTAGGTACAGAAAAGTTATAGATGTAGGTACAGAAAAGTTATACATATAGTTACAGAAAAGTTATCATTTAGGTACAGAAAAGTTATAGATGTAGGTACAGAAAAGTTATACATAAAGTTACAGAAAAGTTATTGTTTAGGTACAGAAAAGTTATAGATGTAGGTACAAAAAAGTTATCATTTAGGTACAGAAAAGTTACACAGAAAAATTACAGATGTAGGCAAAAAATATCTATCTGTATCATAAACTTCAGATAAAAAAAAACCCCAGGTACATGTACAGGTGTTATACTGATGAAAAAAAAGTCCCTAATGTTGACATGAACTTTTCATCAAATTGTTTTTGCTCTTGAATAGGAATTTAAAATCATATCTGTTCATGTGAGCAGAAGAACACAAGTCAATGTTTATGTTAATCAATATGTTTACTGAATTATATTTACATCTAATGAGTATGCTTTCCTCCATTTCTTATGGAAACTTATAGTTAACGCCTTGTTTAACGATTGGTCGAAACCTATAATGACCTTAGAAAAATCATTGAAATAATCAGGATATCAATGCAGACTCACATTCCCATTGAAGACAATTTGGCTGTTTCTTTTAGCTAACGTACTGATGCACATTAAAAATAATATAGTAAATTTAACTTACTCTTTACAAACAATTTATTAATTTGTTAAAAGAAAGATGTAAATATAAACAATATAACTTTCTTTGACGATTCATGCAGGTAATGAAGGGAGCAATGATTGCAGAAAAAATTTACATAACTCGCTAATGCCGGTAATGTATTTTTTCTGCAATGTCGCTACATTCATATCCCGCATATGTCACCAAAAAAGCATTTTATTGTTTACATAATTATCTCAAATCATTACAGACCCTATATGCAAGTTTTTTAAATAAAGCAATAATCTAACATAAAACCATTTGGGATTACATGTGTGTCTAATGTTCTTGCTAAATTTGAATAGAAAGTTTGAAAAACATTATTTTTTAAACCAAAATTTGACCAAAACCTTCATAATTAAAGCATGTTTTAGGTTAAATTCCTAACATATACTAGCATGATTTTGTTCCAAACATACTAGTATGATTTTTAAAAC
Source organism: Magallana angulata (assembly GCF_025612915.1). Classification (NCBI taxonomy): domain Eukaryota; kingdom Metazoa; phylum Mollusca; class Bivalvia; order Ostreida; family Ostreidae; genus Magallana; species Magallana angulata. The sequence continues at coordinate 27,429,383 of NC_069113.1, read as the reverse complement.
AGTCCTGGTTCTAGATGATACCAATGACCTGCAGTAATTTATCAGCAAACAACTGGATCTGTTTCTTGAATCTGTTGAACTTCCTAAAATGTATAAAAAAAAAATGTTTCATTATGGCAATTTCTTACTACATGTACTTTCATTGTAACTGTTAAAATCCTTGACAACTACCTTATACTTAAAACAGAAAATTATATAGCATACCAAGTTGAATATATATGTGACCAGCACCTGGCAGGTGAAAACTGGTTTCTGTTTACATGGCTGCATGTATTTCTATGGGAACGGTTGCTCTTGCATATGATCTCTTTCATAGTATTATCCTCGTCCTCCATTAATCTAAAAGAAGGCAATAATATTTAAAACACGATACTGTTTGACAATTTTCAATATATGTAGCATAAATTATTATTAAATATCAGTAAAACTTTTCAATTCTCTGTTGACCTAGTACCCCCCCCCCCCCCTCTAAAAAAAAGTCAACATTGATACAGCATGCAGTTGCCATTATATTCTCAAATTTTTAATAATTCATTTACTAAAAGATATACATAATATATGGTTAAAAATTTAAAATCTGTATATCTTTACTTAATAGACACACACACTTACTTTTTTCATCTTGTATTAATGATGTATCTTCAATCTGGTGTACAGTCTGCTAGCTGGACTTGGTTGGGATTTTTTCTGCAATATACAATGATACTCCTTTTAAAAGAGTCGGCCATAATTTGATTACATATAGAATGTACATCACTAGATATACATGGCTGCATAGACTTTGATATAGATGATAAAATCATGCACTTCTTATTAGAATTCTAGAAATATTCCAAATGTAATTCATTTCTAAGTGCAAAGCAATAATATAGAAATTGAGATAAGCAAACACAAATGAATTATTTAAAATGACTTGTTTGTACATCAGACTTACCCTGAATGGAAATGGTCATCCACAACTAAAGCCATATCATCCAGGTCTTAAGCATGTCTATCTTTATGAAACCACTGCTTGCAGTTTCATTACTACATACAACACGCTGTGATTCTGCATATTTCTTGAAAAAATCAGGAAAATCTTCACAACAACTCCTGTCTTCTTTGCCCATTTCAAAATTTGATGGCGGAATGGCAATTGTCCAATCAGAATTCACGAAAGTCAAAGTTTGAAATTTTGGCCAATCACGATACAGTCACGATTAATACCGGGATAAATCTTTAAAATTAATTTTGGTTAAAAAACAATATTATTTACTTAATATTATCTTAAGAATTCTGCATTTAATTGAAACAAATTTTAGTAATATTTTCTTTCCTTACAACCTGTTAGTTTATTAACCGATCATCAAAACTCGGCATTTCCGGTCTCAAGAGCCGCCATTTTGAATAATTTGAGGGAATTTTAAAAACTAAATCAATTTAAATACCAATGCATTTTTACAATTGATGAATATGTAAAACCAAAAATTATAACACCTTATTTAAATAAAACATGTTTCCCAAAGTTTATAACACAGTCCTTATAGCTATGTGCTGTTATAAATTACGATGAGAGATAGGCTTGTACTGGGAAAACATACAGATGGAAATAGCATTACTGTTCTTTGTTAACAGCATGTCTATTAATGAAATATGTGAATAAATATGATGAACCCATCTCATAATAACAAACAATGCTACCACCCCTCCCCAGCCCCCCCCCCCCCCCCCTTTCTTCGCATGCATTCGATGTCGTGGGAAAATTCTGAATCAATTTCTAGAAATCTGCTCTATTCCTTTCTTCATGGGGTAGGCCATGAAAAGTTGGAAAAATTTTCAGTGATAATATAAAGTTGATGCTACCCCTTAGTATTTAACAGTGTTTAAACGAAATCGTAATATGTCTAATGATGTTCAAGAGACCGATAACAAAATAATGCTTGCAGGAGCAAAATAAAAAATGTCTGCTGGTCAAAACACACACATGAACTTTTTATCTTAAACAAACATCAGTGTCATCACAGCACGGACTAAGCATGACCTCTTTAGACACCCTTTACTGTTAATCTGGGATGTGTGTGCGTTCAGGCGGAAAGTGATTTCCTGTTTCTGCCTTATAAAAACAATAAAATTTTGGACAGGTGTTTGTGTTGCAATTGATGGACTGGATTCCCGTTATAATGGTTATGTCATTGTTTTCAAACAAATCTTAGTGATTTTACTACCCAGTGTGTGATCAACCTACATCTACCCCCCCCCCCCCCCCCCCCACTTATCGTGATTTTTATAAAAAAAAAACAAAGATATAACGATATTTTATATTAGTTTTTAGATTTATTGTGATAAAAGTCTACTTTAGACTTGAACCTCTTGGATAAGATTCTCTTAAATTTTTAGTGTAAAAATGACAAAGTCCAAACACATTCACAAATTGACTAAGTTCAATGTAGGTACATTTTAGTTATACTGAAAAGTTTCTAAGTTCAATGTAGGTACATTTCAGTTATACTGAACATTTTCTAAGTTCAATGTAGGTACATTTCAGTTATACTGAAAAGTTTCTAAGTTCAATGTAGGTACATTTTAGTTATACTGAAAAGTTTCTAAGTTCAATGTAGGTACATTTTAGTTATACTAAGAAATTTCTAAGTTCCATGTAGGTACATTTTAGTTATAGGGCAAAAAGTTAAAGTCCAATCTAGGTACAAAAAAGTTATAACTTTTATGTGCCTAAATCTTAGGTACATAAAAGTTACACTTTAGTTACAGAAAAGTTATGACTAAGTGTAACTTTTTTTTGTATGGGCAAAGATATCCACTTCATCCGCAGCAAAGCCAAGGAGTACAAGGACAAAATTAAACAAATGCAGGTCTGGACACCTGAAAGATTGGTTTTGTATTGTTAACTAATGCGTAGAAATAATGGTCATTTTCATTATGGGTGTATTATGAATTAATAATCATGACACTTTTTGGATAACTTTGCAGACCACGCTCCACACTTTGAAAGTGGATCCTTCCATTTATCACCACAGCCTTGTCAAGAGTTCAAAGGTTAGGATTATGAAATGTGAATCTTTTAAAATAGAAAACTACAGTGTACATGTACTGTGGTTTCATTAATATTCAAGGGTATCAATTTTCGTGGATAAAGTGAAAATCACAGTTTCAAGGATACGTAAATTCGAGGCCAATGACCCTATTAATACAAAATCTTAATAGAAATTGCACTTCAATGAACATTTAATTTCGTGGATCAACTTAACAACGAAATCCATGAAAATTGGAATTCAACGAATATTGATGAAACCACAGTATGTGGCTCATTTTATATTTGGTAATATGTCTCTTTTAATTACATATGCATGTGATCATTAAGACGAGTTATTTCCATTTACACATAGGAGCTGGAAAAGTTACAGGAGGAGTTGTCTCCCTTACAAGTAAAACTGCAGACATACAGCAGTTTGCCTCCAGTAGGTATCAGATGTCATAAGTAGATAATACTCCAACATCAGTCCCACAGTAATCAGCTGTAGTATTCTTTTATACCTCCCACAAACAAAGTTGTGGGAGGAGGGGGTGAAATTACCTTGTCTGTTCATCTGTTTGTTTGTGCAATCATGTCTGGTCCATACCTGGTATACTTCTTATGGAGAAACATTGAAATTTCCTACTTCACACAAAGTTTTCTTATGACCTGAGGGTGTGTTTTGATTTTGACCTAATGTCATTTGGACAGGTTCAAAGTCACTGAAAGGAAAAGTGAATAATTTGTATTTGGTCTTTATTTTTCTTATGGAGACACTTTTTGAAGTTTCTACTTCACACAAAGTTTGAACTTTGACTTTAACTGTGCAAACTTAATTGGAGGAAAGAGGTTAAAGTTTATCATAGTAAATGAATTGAAAACCCATTAAAATCTTTTTCTAAAGAATGTAAAGGCTACCACTTGTCATATTGATTTGGCAGAAGGCTTCATATACAGGTAATGAGTAATAGATTCTTGGTGGAACAATTTGTGAATAAGCATTAGATAAAAATCATTTTCATTATAAGCCATATCAGTGTTTTAAACTCGTCAAAAAACTAGCTAGACACTCAGGGCTGACAGCTAATATAAGTTGTCAGCCCTGTTAAAATTCAACCAGCCTGTAGAAAAAAGTTGATCTTTGTTCATTATTTTTTCATTTGCATTTAGAACCTTTAAAAATCTGTTTTTCGATTTTGTTCCGTCATAAACTTGTTGTTTTTGGTTGTTCTGTTATTGTCCACTAATCTCAGCGAGATTCGTCAAGACTAAAAAAATTTGACGAACGTCTCTTCGGAACCTCTGCCAGTATATATGACCATGACTGGAACTCTTAGCATCGGAGGTGTGAATGCATGTGGAAATGAATTGAAAAATAAACAAATTCATGTTTTGGGGGATTTAAACCAAATAACGATAGGAAACTAACATTTTATGTTAATAGGGAATTAAAACGATGTTCGAAGTAAAAAGTTGAAGTGGGCAGTTGATTTAATTCAGCTATTTCTAGCCTTACAACCTGCCGAAATTGGGGCAAATTTTACCGAATCATTGTGTGTCGCACTGGTCTAAGATTCGAAAGAGATGTACGTAACAATTTTTCAGTCTTGACGAATCTCGCTGAGATTACCCTATGTTATTCTGTAGAATATTCGGAACTCTACCTTGCCAAGCTCACATGTCAAGCATAGTCTACGTAAATTAAATGCTTGTCTTGACTGTTGTTAAATGATCATACAAGGAAAGGGATAGTATGACAAGAATCAGTCATAAATTCTTAAAACCCTGATCCCGATATTATATATCCACTTGCCTCAAAAAATATCTGCGTCCAGTCGGGCCCTCGTACAAACAAATTTGTTCACCCGTGCTGGTCAGGCGGACGGTTATTTCAAACACTGGCCATATCATTTTTCCTGTGGGTCAGAGAGGCAACTTAAAAAGGGGATGTTGTCATTTAAACAACAACGTGCTTTCATGTGGGTTTGACTGTAGCTAGCATTGCAGAAATAATACATAACATACATCCGCTAGTTATGTATGATTTTTCCTGCGATGCTAGCTACCTTCATAGCCCATATGTGAAACACCAAAGAAAACATTTTACTGTTTATATTTATATATCTAACACTGAATCATTTAATTAAGTATCCGTAAAAAGTATATTAAAAAATTAAGTTATGATTATTGTCAATACTAACTTTACACAGTAATTATTATTGTCAATAATAATTATTCAGTAACTATGGTAATTACTGCAACTTATTCTTTATTAAAGGCGAGGAATTAATATCTGCGTAAAATTGCCAGAAATAACCCTTGCAGATTTTATAATCTCGCTTTTATTTTTGAGGCGCATTGCTATCAGTTTGCACACTTCTATTAATTTTTACTATATATTCTTACCAAAATTACGCAACTTTAGATACCGGTAGCGAGTTTAAAACAAATTTCTAAGGAAATTCCTCTTTACAACTTTTAAAACAATTGTTCCTAACCAATTTAGTAGCAAAAAACACACAGCCACCCACAAAGGCACGAGAGTTTGTTTACATCAAAGTTACACATGTGCTTGAAAATCATGTCAGAGCCCTTTCACCCCCCTGCCGAAACAACTGGCATCAAAAATTCAAGTGACGTCGTATTTTACAAAGGTGGGAAAACCAGGCATTTTACACGTTGTTTTTCATCTCATAAAAAAGTAAAGTCCCTGTCGCTGGCGGAAAACTCCTAAAAAAGAAGGGGAATTCAGAAATTATTTTCCTTCAGCCATGTTTTGAAGTGAACCTTCGGAAAAATAGTGTTGTGAGACAATCAGCGATGTAGCCTCATTGCTGTCAGCTTACGTCTCTCGGCTTACTATAGTATATACAAGCGGCGTCATAGAACTCAAGTATCAATGCGCCAATGAATATGTAGTGCCGTTCTGATTGTTCCGTATTTTCAACCAGGAACAGATATTCAGTATGCGTTTTAAAAATATCAACAAATCATTACAACAGATATCTCCTATACACATTGAAAAAACATTAACATCAGTGAAAGAACAAAACAAAGATTAATACACAGGTGAGATAGACTAGTCTCGTTCAACCAGACGCTCGGCTGTCTCCGTAAATCTCCGACGAGCAGACTTACTGAGACAGCCGAGCGTCTGGTTGAACTACTGACAATGCCTGCAATGTACGATAGGGACTGATGACCAGTCAACCGATGAGATAATTTGCATAACAACAGTTCGTTCTTCAATTTAAAAGCGGTGACGTTAATTGTCGAATATCGGAGGTAAAAAAAGGAATAATTTCGTATATAAAATCTTTATATTAAAATTAGAGTAAGTGGCTGTCTGCCTATAGCTAGGAACAGATTAAACAGATATTTTATCACTTGATAAAACGAATAAGATGATGTCCAACTGAATGAGGAAAGCGCGCCACCTTCCCCATGTAAAATGGCGATATTTAACAACTTGTATTGTTGTACTTTCATGTTAAATACTGAAATCTGATTGGTTAAGACGAAGTTCATAATCCGTTCTATTACCCTCAGCGTTAGCAACGCACTTAGCAACGGGTAACATTAAAAAATGTTACATGCGCGAAAATTATGCGCGTACGGGTCGCTGTAGAATTCACGTTATTCCTATATAAAAGCAGTAAAATTTTCTTAATCAAAGGCCTGAAGGGCCATAATGGCTTACGGGGTTGATATGACTATATTTACATGGATCGAGTATGATTCCCTCTATTTCTTACGGAAACTTTAGTTTATTTATAGCTCTATAGAAAGTAACTAGCTACATGTAATCCATAGATCTATAGAAACTAACAGGACCCATATCAACATGCCCCATTTGTTGATTGGTCGAACCTTAGTGACCGAAACAGACAGGATTGAAATCTAGACGCCTCTTTTATCAATTGGTTGAAACCACCATTGCTTTTAGGAAAATCATAGACTGCATAAAATAATAATGATGATGTCAGACTCAAACTCCAATATGAGACAATGTGTTTCTTTCTTTTATCCAACGACTGAAGTACATTAACTGTAAATTCATTCAACTATATAGGACACAAAAACACTTAAAACCAACATGCTCTCAAATATCAGTATAACTTGTATTCCTACGCACTATGAACTTGCGCGAGAGTTGGTGCACGGTGCGATGTAACAGCGCCACAGCCGGCGCGAAATCATTGCGCATAAAAATAATATAACTAAATGATGAAATGTACTGCATGTTATGTACTATAATTAATGAATCCTCATGAAATCTACACCAACAAGTATTATTCCATTTTCTTTGTATTATTTATTCATATTTTTCTGGGGTTTTTTTATGGCGTCGAGCGAAGCTCGAAAGCCATCTAGGGATCGTACGTCCGGAAGTTACATTTTTAGGAGCCAAACAACTCAAATGAGTGCAAAGTTTTCGTATGTGTTTGAAGAAAAATAGATGACATACTTCAATTTCGAGCAGAACTGTACATACGTCAACAAAACAAGTCTGCAGATTCGAAGTGGTTGCCGTCTTTAAAAATGTTCACATTTTATTGAAAACAATATGTTTCGGTTTCAGCGGATGAATACACTAGCACCGAGACACATGCGATAGCTGGGCTTACATACTCAATTTGGTTATGCAATGTACTAGCCTGCAAAATAGATTATTTTGTATCCATATCGAAAATTGACAATGCACAAATGTTTGATCTTGTAGAAACAAAACTTCCTAATCGAGCGATAAGTACATCTACAACCAAAAGTTATTTTAAACCAACTAGTGAACTACTTTCACTTTGTAAACAACGTGAATGGGTGCTTTCTTTTATCTACCCCTGATCTTTTCGGCCCGTGCCATTTGAACCCTTGTGAATTTTAGATGAAATTGATAATAAGAGACAGAGTGGTTATCAGCAATATATAGAATTAAACACAATAATAATTTTAATATTTATTTCCATATAAATAGAGAAAAAAAAATCAAAAAAATTTTTAACTCCTAAGATATTTCTATAAACTTAAATTTTCAATTGAAATTCAAAACTTTTTAAAAATTAGGGGAGCAAATTTGTAATGAATTGTAACTTTATTAGTTATGTGATAAATAACATTTTCTATTATTTTTTTAAAGTTGACTAATGTATTTTTTTTTTGATAATTTATGAAAAAAATACCAGCTTTTGAACTTGGTCATTTTTTGGCAAAATATTGCATATAGAGTACCCTCATTGTACGGATAACTCCTCCTACAGTTTTCAAAATAGGAAGTTGTTCTTTTGCAGATCAATTATACATATATCAGAGGTATGCATATTGCTAGGATTTTGATTTTCGATAATTTATGAAAAAAATACCAGCTTTTGAACTTGGTCATTTTTTGGCAAAATATTGCATATAGGGTACCCTCATTGTACGGACAAGTCCTCCTACAGTTTTCAAAATAGGAAGTTGTTCTTTTGCAGATCAATTAAACATATATCAGAGGTATGCATATTTCTAAGATTTTGAATTTCGATAATTTATGAAAAAATACCAGCTTTTGAACTTAGTCATTTTTGGCAAAATATTGCATATAGGGTACCCTCATTGTACGGATAAGTCCTCCAGGACCTACAGTTTTCAAAATAGGAAGTTGTTCTTTTGCAGATCAATGAAACATATATCAGAGGTATGCATATTGGTAGGATTTTGAATTTCGATAATTTATGAAAAAAATACCAGCTTTTGAACTTTGTCATTTTTGGCAAAATATTGCATATAGCGTACCCTCATTGTACGGATAACTCCTCCTACAGTTCTCAAGATAGGAAATTTTTCTTTTGCAGATCAGTTATACATATATCAGAGGTGTGCTTATTGCTAGGATTTTCGTTACTGAAAATTTATGAAAAAAATACCAGCTTTTGAACTTAGTCTTTTTTAGCAAAATATTGCATATGGGGTACTTTATTTCACTGGATTTGGGTTGACATGGATTATGGATACAGTTCGCATATAAAAAGAAAACCTAGTTAGCTGTCACATTGACAGCTTTTCACTTGTTTAAAAAATTATTTAGGTTTTTACTCTTCAAATTAACTTTAACTCGACGCCATTGTGGCCCTTCAGGCCTTTGATTCTACTTTTTTAAGAGGGTGACCTTCACAAGCTTTTACAAGAAATATAGATTCACAAGGCAGTTCTAACATCTTCTATTTTATTTTTTTCCCTTTGTACAGAGAAAAACTCTTGGGGGGGGGAGGGGGGAGGGCAAGAAAAAGGCAAAACTATGCAATTACAGCAAACTTGTTTTGACACCAAATTTAATTAAAATTAATTACTGCACTATAACTTTGCAGTCAGTCTCTCTTCACATGACATGTGTACACAGTCATTTTCAGAGGCATACTATACGATGTCTCTATGTTATAGTAATGTGACATCGCTTCCGTATATATGACTTGCAATCAAGCTTTAATAATAACTGTTATTATTAAAGCTTGATTGCAAGTCATATATTTTAACATTAACTGTATATTGTTTTCTTATTTGATTACATTTGGTCTCAAGTTTCCAATATTTTTACGACAAATAAACAGTTCAATCATAGCACAACCAAGGGAACATTGTGCTATTTTTAGATCTTGGAAAATCCCCAACATTCGATAATTCCGGAGGTGTCGAAGAAGGCACATTATATTAAAACAAGTAGTAATTGCCCCTCTATTTATGCATTTATTACCGATTTATAATCCCAGTTTCAATATATCTCAATCATAAGTTCAGTTCTTTAACCGTTAAACACTTTCTCCCTTGCTGAGATCGATGTCGATCGAAGTTAGCGACGCTCTCTGCGGGTGCAAACGTTTTTATGAAGATTGAACGAAATAACGACAACTTTACATTTACTTATCACTGTTAGGATCTGAAATAATTTGCTTATAATACATGTAAGTATGCATAGCGGAAAGCATGGCGGCACTGTGTGATGCATGGCGGGGGCCTATACCTCTATTCAAAAACACTGCAGTTAATATTCATTCGCGTTAGATTTCGAGTTTATTTAAATAAATTCAATTCATATTGGTTACAATAACATAAGTGATAATAACATATGAAAAATATAATCTTGCTTAAAGATATTTATTATGAACAACAAACAGTTAACTTTGCAACATTCGAATAGAACTATTTTTTGTCGCGCATGTTCAGATAACTGAACTCTTTGCCGTAAAGATTATCCGGCAACTAAATGGCCGTAAGCCATAAAAAATTAAGACATTCAGTATAACAAAATAAATAGTGCCTGTTTGGGAGGGTAACAGTTGAAATTGACACCCCTCGAAAACCATTGTCAACCTCCGCTTCGCGTCAGTTGACAATGGTTTTCTCGGGGTGTCAATTTCAACTGTTACCCTCCCAAACAGGCACTATTTATATAGTAATGTTTTAGCTACCCTTAAGCTTAGCTGCAATAATGTAGCCCTCTTCGATTTTTTTTTTTATATCTGATGTTTACTGGAGAGGGCTACAATTCCATAGGATCTTCCTAACGGTGCTAAATTAATTTTTAAATGCGACTGACTTCGGTCTGAAAAGATTGACTTTCTTTAGATAAAATGATTTTTGGGAGTTGATTTTAATCAACTCTCCTACGCAGTTACTCCGGCAAACCGAAAGTGAAACAGTGTTTGGACCTAAGCACAAATCAACACCGCTGACAACATTTAGTTCTTATCAATAAATTCGATGTAATGAGTTCTTAAGCATTGTTTTTCAAGGAAACTAATTTATAGATACCTTGTAAACAGTCAGATTTTAAATGATACGATCAATTTAGATATTTTTTGAAGTCGTACATTCTATGCATTCCTACGCCAGAGTTCAATATAGTCTCGCAATCACTCACCAGAGGGCGTATTACACTGCGTTACAACACAAGCGAAGCAGGAAAGATAACTCTAGATATAAGTGGAGCGAAGCAGGGACGATAACTCTGGACATAAGTGGAGCGAAGCAGAAACGATAACTCTGGGTAGAGATTGATAGTCTCGTTCAACCAGACGCTCGGCTGTCTCCGTAAATCTCCGAAAAGCAGAGAGTCTCTCTTGCTTGTCGGAGATTAACGAATACAGCTGAGAGTCTGGTTGAACGAGACTAGAGTTCAACTTTGCTTGGATCCATACAATTTCTCATAACTCTTTCGATTACTAATACGCAGTTTGATGGACTAATTCTTTGAATATTACACAACATGATTGATATTGGAATTTCACGAATTTCCCGTAGGAAATATTACATGTATAAAAAATATAACATAAAAAATGTGTGTAATTCAAATACTTATAGGAATTTACTTGCCATGCATGCAAAATTACAAATCGTTGATGTAAAATAAATATTAATCGATAAAATCAACTCCCGTCAGTACTTCAGTACTTTGAATTAATTCAGGCTGAACAAAATAACCATATATAAATCAAAACCAGATATGTCAGTGTAGATACATGTAATCGATCTTACCTCCTTCTATCACTAAAACATCATTTAAGGAAATGGTATATAATGGAAAATTCATATTTACCGTGTTAATTATGTTTATAATGGGGGAATTCCTATATTCAGTTCAAGATCCGCTCCTGAATTCTCATTGGCTGTCCAAAAATAAGACCGGTCAAGGTCAGTAAACATGGTGGACAAATTCAACTTATGTTGTTGACATACACGAAAAATAACCGATATATGGACTAAACCTGATATTTTTGATTAATTTATGCCATAGTAGACATCTACAATGTTTGAGTTCAGCTATGGAATGCAAATGTTATTGTCATTTACAATATATATATATACGATTTGAGACGAAATCGTTGCGGGAGTGAATCACTCCCGCACTTGCACCATTACGGAGATCCTATGTAGTTGTAGCCCCCCCCCCCCCCCAAAAAAAAAATAATAATCGGGAGAGGGCTCCATTATTGCAGCTAATCTACCCTCAATGTGATGTGCCGCTCAGGCCTTCATGCCTTTGATTTAGACAATTTTGAACAATAAAAATTTTTAACAAAAAATGTGTGCTTGTGATTTTATACTCTTGCGATTTGGTATAAAACTGCGGAATTAAGTACTCGGGTAAAATAAGCAATGTACAGTAATAGATTCTGTTATTCTTAGCGTGTGTGTGTGTGTGTGTGTGTGTGTGTGTATATATATATATATATATATATATATATATATATATATATATATATATATATATATATATATATATATATATATATATATATATATATATATATATATATATATATCATAAGATCCAATGCGAATAAGCTTATTAAAAATTATTCTAAAAGAATTCGCTAAGAATAACAGAATCTATTACTGTACATTCCTTATTTTACCCGAGTACTGAATTCCGCATATATATAGAGAGAGAGAGAGAGAGAGAGAGAGAGAGAGAGAGAGAGAGAGAGAGAGAGAGAGAGAGAGTTAATTTTCTTGTGTCAGAGTTTGACTTTGTTAGATCTCAAGTGAGCAATGTGATTAGTATGGGCCTCTTGTTTTGTTGATACATCAGAAATGTTTTGATTTCAATGTACTTGTAAATGTGATAATTGTACTTTACATGTATGTATAGGATGCTTTTCCCCTAAGTGTTATGCCCCCCCCCCTTTCAAAGGAGGGCTAATTGCTTTGCTGCTGTTTTGTGTTTATCTTTTGGCAACAGTTTTGGTCAGTTTCGGGCAGAAACAAGCCAGTTCAATAAATGTTTACATTTTTATATTGAATGTACAAGATGGCCGCACACCCCCCTTAAAGCTGACATGAATTCATAAATACGCATTATTTCTCTTTTATCTCCAACTGTCGCCATATTAGTTGTCGATTTCTATTGTTCTGTTCATCGCTACACCCCATATAAGGCCGAGAGGACTATTCATGCTTCACCGCATTCAGGAATTTCATACACCCGAACACGTTTCCTTGGACGAAATGACACATAGAAAAGCGTTTTGAAGAAAAATAATAAGACAACCACTGCACTGGCAAGATATATCCAATAAACGACGAAACAAGACAGACTGAAATCCAGGCGCGGATACTTACAAAATTCCTCGATAATTGTGGACCGTATTCCTATGTATGTTATAACATCGCACAGGCGCAAACTACACACTGTAGCAGATCGAGAAATGTCAATGATCCCATGGATTTTAGAAACAGGGCGTTTTTGCAGGAACGGGTGGAAACGTTGTTACTTTCTTGGATTTACTATCATTTAGCTACTGTGTTGGATGTAGTGCCGCTGGGGTTTTCAAAAAGATGCAGACGTTATGCACTCTATATGAACGACACACGTGTTCGATGTGCATGCGAAGTAAGGCAGCACTGTCAGTGCAAAAATAATATGGATACCTGCGAAATCCTTTCAAAGAATAAATATTTTTTTTGTATTTCATTGATTGTTGTTTCCTTTATTCTTTTATTACTAACATTTTACTACAATGATATGCATTTAGAAGTCCGTGCAACCTGAACGCCTCGATCGGAAAGCAACCGACCTTAACTTTCTCAACCGGTATACATGTATATACCCCAGTAGCAGTAGAGGAGCGATCGAAAGTAATATGGCGACCAAATGCTTTTATGAATTCATGTCAGCTTTAAGTTGGTTCTGATCGGTACTGTATGTTTCTCCCAAAGACTTTAATGGATCAGGTGACACCCTGGCCAACATAAAACAAACTTTGGTCATTTTGACAGAAGTCATAATTTTTTTTATAAAAATCTTCTTTATATTGGATCTATCAATTTCAGGACTTATCATCAATCAAAGTTAAGATAGAAGAATTGAAGATGAAACTTGTAAGTAGAATCAAAATGCATTCTGGGCTTTCTTCAGTATTTCTAAAAGGCATTGAAAATATTATTTTCCATTTTCAGGCGGATCTAGGCAATGAATTAAGCAGGAAGATAGATCTGATGCATATGTGATACTGAACAATACAAAGATACTCATTCATCAAACAGTGTTAGTATTTCTGTAAATGACATGTTTTATGATATGTTAATTATGAAGCCTTCATAAACAGAATGTGTTTGTTTGCAAATGTTATGAGTTTAAGAATAAATTTTTTTTTTTAAACCATGCCAGTTTTTTTTTTGTTTTTTTTTTTTGGGGGGGGGGGGGGTAATCATTAAATAAAGTATAGCCTTTTTCAGGACATGATATTTCAAAACGAAGATAGAAAACTTTTAATATATATTATTGCATGACGTCAGGCATATAGGTTTGAAAGTTGCATTCTCCGAAACAGTGCAGACAAAGGGAGCAAGCAATATCATGATATTTCACAAAAAAGATTAACCGATGCATGTTTAAGGTGTCAGCATTTACATTCACAATACATGTAGATGAAAATGTTATAATATGTAATAACAACAGCGAGCAAGAGTTTTCAAGTAAAAGGGATGTTCATCATGCAGTACACGTATGTAATCCTGATTTAAAAATAGATTAGTCATATTTGAACGGTGGAAAAGGGGGAGGGGGCCATCGCAACAAGTTGTAACATATTGTCTATTACGGTTCAATGTAAGTAATAATTGGTGTTGGATTATCATTATTACAAGAGAGTCGTGACATCATTGCCTGACGTGGGGGCTGCCTCCCCCCACTTATTTTGCAGCAGACTCTTTTCTTAACTTTACATATATAATAAATGGAAATGTCATGAATTTGCCGCCCCCTCCACTTTTGTCGGAGCATATAATAAATTAAACTGAAAATAAGGAATTCTAATTAAATTGAATTATAGTTATAATTAATAGGGTTTTTTCATGAATTTGAGAATTCATCCGTTTTTAATTGCATGTCAAGATGATTTGGATAAAGCTGCCCTAACATACTTTCAAAAAAACAATGCGTGCTTGAATATTCTTATTTCCTATGGTTTGTTCTTTAAAAAAATGCATTTCAGTTGTTTTTGAATCTTGAAGCTGTTTTATTTCCGCTTTCAAGCTTACATGCAATTATTATATGTGTATATTCCCTTTAATTTTCTTTTCCGTTTAATTATGAATTTATTATCAGCAGCGAAAATTAAAATTCATTTCTTATAAGATAGCCTAATTGAAATCGCCAAGGCGGGGTGTGACCCGATTTTCGTTCAGTTGGGCGATTTCCTTAATCTTGAAAAGGGAGCATAAATCGCGTGTTTTACTAAATGTACATTACTACATTTAACAATTACCAATCAGTCAAGTGTGTTTGTTAATTCGATACATTTCTTCCAAAACATCCGATCCAAAGTATAACATACATGTATGTAGCTCACTGCTGTTACAAAACCAATGTCAAAAAATTTATCTGACCCCCTCCCCATGGATCTCTGCCAATGGACGAGTTCATTCAAACAGTTGGATCAAGATCTCAGCCGTTGCGTGAGCAGGACTTCGCACCATAATGTCTCATTCATAGTTTTTGCGCGTCGATTAGTGGACGAGTCCGTTGGGATCATGCGAATACCCCAGAGCACACCGTGTGTTTACATCACAGGCACGTAGCATCGGGGGTTGGGTGGGGGTGGGGGGGGGGCTGCTTCCCCCTCCCAACTTTTTTTGCAGCAGGCACTTTTCTTAACTTTATATAATAAATGAAAATATCATGGATTTGCCTCCCCCCCCCCCCTCTCCACTTTTGTAGGAGCATGTAATAAAACTGCAAATAAGGAATTTTAATTGAATTGAAGTTACAGTTGTTTTTTTTCATGAATTTCAGAATTCGCCCTTTTTTAATTGCTTGTCAAGATGATTTTGATGAAGCTGTCTCACACACATTCAAAAACAATATGTTTGTATACCCTTTCATATTTCATATGGTTGGAAATTTTTAAAAATGCCTTTCAGTTGAATTTGCATCTTAATATTACAAATACAATATTTAAAAAAATGACTATTTAATGTCCAGCTTTCAAGCTTACATGCACTTATATGATATGTGTACATTCCTAAAATAATTGAATTAATAAAATGATTGAATTTCAAGTGATATATATGTATATGTTCTAGATCGAAGAAAAGACTGACATTTCGTCTTAAATTTGCAAGTTCCGTTTATAACGGACAAGAGCGTACAAGGCCTGACAAATCCCCTCGTACCCAGGATTATGAAATGGCATACCGGTATGAACATATAAAAATCTTTACATTTGAAACTGTGCATCAGTACATGTATAATATAGAACTGCATTCTCTGACAAATACATAATATACCATAATACATTTACTTGGTGTTTATCTCCTTTGTTTTATTTGATGCTTTCTAAGATTTACAACATGATTTCATCTGTGCTAGCGCTATTTTTATCCGACATTGCATATACAGAACATGAACGTTACGTAATTGTTGTCATTATATAAATTATATAAATGGTATTATATATTTTCTCATAATCAATAAAAAAGCCGAACACCCTTTACTTGCCTTTAAGGCAAATGAATTAAAAATAAAACGCCATCTATGCAATTCGAACACCCTCTCCATGGAGAAGAAACTCAGAAGGGTGGACTACAAGCCTCCGCCTATCACACTGAGCTACGTTGACACATTAGATTACCAATTGCAACTTCTCGGGCCTTTCCGGCAGGCTCGGAAAAACACCTCGAATGTATTACCAGTCTGGGCGGACTCCGAAAACGGAGTTAACGGAAGTGATTTCACAAAAGTAAAAATACTCCGAAAAAAGAGTTCGGCGCATGCGCAGTTCATCAAAATATCACATTTTTACGTGAAAACAGGGCACTCAGGAAAATTGACCGTGCAATGCGGATTATTCATATGCAGGTCTGAAAAAACGTTTAAATGCTTTATAAGACATGTTGTGATAGAATGTATTAGGCAAAAATATATGTTCGTTTGGCAAATCAAATCTTATTTGTTGTCAAAGTTGGTCAATTCTGTTTCCGATGACGATGTCAATAAAAGTGAATAAACTAATGTTTTTTTATGATTTCACTATGATTAAAGATTATTTATGTGCTAGGGTGTGAAATCAGGGGCGTAGCTTGAGATAATATTCTAGTGAGGCAAATTCATTGCGGCAGGGGTCCGGGGGCCGCCTGAGCCCCCCCCCCCCCCCCCCGGGCTCTCCTCTGGTGGGAGGTTCAGAGGGCGAAGCCCCCCTACAAAAAATGAATTTAGGAGTTTTAAAATGTGAAAAAACCCATTGTCCGCAACGAAGTTTTGTTATTTTACATTTTAGACCAGCATCTATTCACAGTATTGCCGTATACAAATTTTTGAATTATAAGAAATTAAAAAATTGAGAACACGATTGTCGTATACTCAATGTTTGAATTCTTTATAATTCAAAAATGTGTATACGACAGTATATAATAAAATAAAACTTCTAACATATTTTAGATGAATGAACAATTTTATTTTAAAAAAAAAATTAATCGTTGTTTTACTTCAAAATTTAATGGGCCGATTCGGCGTTTTTTTTTTGTTTTTTTTGAGTTTGCAAATTTTGTGAGAATATTGTCAACTGAGACCATTTGGTGCCTGTGAACAAAAAGTAAGGCAAGGCTAACCAGACGGTCCTCGGTTGACCTTCCCCAATGTTTCAAGCGTCTCATTGCGGAGAAAGATCTCTCGCAAGGGACTGAACCAACTGGGATGATGAGTAAAATGCGGAATATGACATGAAAATGGGGATTTGTTTAATTCTTAAATTTACAAAAGAAAGAATTTCTACTACGTGGGAAGGAATATCCCATTGATGGTCAAAAAAATTCTAGTGAGGCAGTTGCCTCATTGCCACAATGGAAGCTACGCCCCTGCTGTGAAATAAATTATTACTGTGAGTTTTATATCCCGTTTGTAGTCATTAAACCGTTCTTTTGATTACGCGATGACTCGCTCAGTCGGCACTTCTCATCGTAATTAGTCGGTATTTAAAAAAAAAACACATCAACATTATTAAAAGCTTGAATACTTACATGAGTGCAACATTTAAATTTCCATCTCCATACTTCCAAGTTTTAATTTGAAGTCCGATTTTCATATGTTATAAGTCCTGGTTTTAAATTTTTGTATGTATTTTTCCTGTTGTTTACCGAAATATTTCCACATTTCTTATGAGGTATAATTTTAAAATTAACCATTTCTGAGTCGTTTCCATTTTTTTTCACGCTTCTGAAGGATTTTTAATCTATTTTTCAATCACGTTTTTACGGGGAAGAGAGGCAACTCTCCATTATTTACATTAGCTACAAAACGGAAGTTGAGAATATCGCAATGCATGACGGTGCCAAATACTCCGTTTTCGGAGTCCGCCCAGACTGATTACCTAGGCGTCCATGACAACCTCCCTTTTTAAAAAACTTGCTATAAATAAAACACATTTTACGATCTGTTGAGATGTAAGCTAGACTTCATTAAAATAAATGATATACCCTAAAATATAACACAGAAGCGACTTATAAGGCTGTCTAGCCAATACTTATTTTAATGGGAAGCGACTCCATTTTATATAAAATTCTAACATCCGGTTGTTAATACATTCGAGGTGTTTTTCCGAGCTTGCCGGAAAGGCCCGAGAAGTTGCGATTGATTAGATTACGGGTGAATAAATTTTACTCTTTGACAATAATGAATAAAGAACGAGGGTTGTTCGGAATTATTGAGACAACACGGATATTTCCATTTCTAAGTGACGAATTATGGTGAAAATTGACATGAACATTGAAGAAACCTCAACATATAATTAAAGAAAGTAATATTTAAAAAATAAACTCGGAGAATAAGAAAACTAAAACATCGTCTATCTAAGTGTCCGCAAAGTTACAGATTATGATAAAAGAAATCAGATTATATATGTTCATTTTGCTTTTTATTGTGACTTAATTTTGATCAAGTTTCATGAGTGTTTGAGTTGAAATACGGATATGGTACAGATATATTTACCAAGCAATAGGAAGTTGAAAACGACAGTATATAGAAATTTGACGTCAATGCGGCTCAACGAATTTACATCAAATTGATGGAAATTTCGAAAAAAGACCTTTTAATGCCACCCAGTTGCTTTAACAAAAACTATACGATGGCAAGGAATAAAGAACTTCAGTTTATCGTCTTTTTTCACTAATTGTTTAGCTAGAATTCAGACAAAGTGACTAAATATCAAGTACTTTTTACACACTAACTGATGTAAACAGTTCTAGAAGATGTACACAGAATCACTGTAGGAGACATTTCACAGTAATTTGACTTTCGGTTAGAAATGACCCGATTTTTCCCCCACAAAAATCAAGAATGGGGGGAATATGCGAATGTTGACATCTTGAAATGTAAACAAAACATCTTTTGTTTACATTCTAATTTCCCTTTGTTTGTTAGGTTTTTAAAACATAGGATCAATAAGAAGCGTTAAAATGACGTTGCAGTAAGTTTGCGGTTGCGCCGCTTCACTGGGCGATGGCAATTTGGTCAGCTTACCAGGAATGATCTAATCATGCTATGGATAATAAATGTTTTACATTGATAAACTCTATCCTGGTGAACGTTTTGGTGAAATTTCAAGGATTTATCTTTTCCCCCAAGGAATTAAGAGTAAATGTCTCAGTAATTTCCGAACAACTCTCGTATAGAACGTTTTTGGTAAAAATCACAAATTTGACCCATTATGGGTCTAGACTCCATTTTAATAAATCAAGAATAAAAATCAAACTAAACTTATTCTTTAAATAAAAGTACTTTAAGGACCTAATTAGCAATTAAAAACAGTGAATGATCCAAGGTTTAGGCAAAAAACGATGTGCAGTTTAATTTGGAAACCAATACCTGTCGTGTTTATAGAATGAAAGCACAATACTGACTTCCATCGTGAAATTTATAAGGAAAACAATGCATACAGGTCAAAAATTCATAATCTAACTTGAATTAAAATTCTTTCGTCTTCATTGCTCCGAGTGAGGGATATGCAACGCCTTGTACGCCCATGTTCTTTATGATAAGCAGCGAAAATTAAAATTCTTTTCTGATAAGCTAGCCTTATTGATACAAGCATGCTTCCATTGACTAATTTTGTTTAGTCATGCAAGCTTTTTGGAAAGCTATTACTTGTATTTATGAATATTTGCCCTAATGATTTATAGATTTTCCACAGATCATAGTGTAAAGTAAAGAAAGAAATCAATAATACAGTAGAATAGTTTGAAGTACAACTTAATTTTTTCCCCCATGAAAACCGGAAGTAATGTGGACCAATCAGCGCTCGACAGCACACACGAGTACTCCACGACTGAAAGGAACTGTGTTGGCACATATCGGCGTGGAAAATGAAGGCTATATTAGCCCTTTTAGCTTTTGTCACTTCAACTTTGGCAAGCGATGTTTTAGAGTTTACTGATTCGGACTTTTCATCCAGAATTGCTGAACACGAATTAATTTTAGTTGAATTTTTTGCACCATGGTAAGTTTTCACCGAAGCCGGTAGTTTTATTCAAGACAAAGTCGACACTTTTTAAGTTTTACAACATTTCTTTTGTGTGCGTATTTTTTGCTTGCGATTTTGTTTGTATTGTTAAGTAATACAGATTCATATTATAATTTGTGTTGTGTAATTTATTAAGGGCACCCCTCCCCCAAGCTGTCCCTCTTGGTACTCTGTATATGTACCCCACCCAGTAACAATAGACTGCCTCTTTTTATGTCAATAAAATATGACACATTCTGTAATTTTTTTTTTCTTCCACCAACATAAATTGTATTTCTCTTAAAGCATAATAGCCTCACCAAATACGCCTTATTGATATACATGTTTAATTTGCAAAAATTTAATCATGTACTGTATTAATTATTAGAAATATATTTTTCAGTAATTTTATCATCAAACACTTCTAAGTAGACTAGCTTCAAGTGTACAGAAGATTTAGCTAAATTACAATTCAATGAAATGCCAATTATGAGGAAAAAATTGTCCAATTTATTTTTATGCTAAGGCCAAAAAAAAAAATATTTCTGTTTCCTGTCGCCTGACCAAAAAAAATTAAGTTAGTTAGGTAGGGAAAATTGTTTCTTTTTTAAATATTGTGTACAGTATTTTAATGATGACTTAAAATTTCCAAAGGTCTTCGTATTATTGATGTATAGAAACAACAGGCAAAGAAAACAAATAGATTTTTTAAAATCAAAAATAAAAACTAATATTATTTGTAAGATTTAATCTACATGTGTATGAATATATTTAATTATCTTTTTCTGGATAAATATTTCTGTATAGTATTAGCTTAATGTCAATATTAATTAAATCAATCTCTGTACTTCCGTGTATTTGGGGTATTAGTCCAACCCTTTGACCCACTTACTATGTTCTGTATAGGATCTGTTTAATTCTCAAGATAATATAAAAAGCAGTTTCATGATAATTCCAACATTTATTGCAGTTATTAACTAATAACAGGTTATTAATTAACTGTTATATCAGGACTTAATAAAAGTAATAAACATCGTTTTTGTAATTCCAACAATCTAATTAAAGTTAGACGTTCTGAATCCGCTATCGCTTCTCAAACATCTAACAAAATCCCATGCAGGGTCACGTCAGTGTGACCTTTCAGTTAACCAATGAAATCATGACTCCGACTCTTTGGCTGAGGGCTCAGAACTCCTCTGCTTTTTTTATCGACATACGTAGATGACCGAGGTGTTCAAATCGAAAGAAAAGCCCATGACGAGGAAAACTTGTGTTTTAGGAGATGCCTGTATTATATGTGGATTTTCGTTTGTCCAATACGAAAAGACAGCTGATGGGACTGATATTATTCACAAGTTCTACCAAAACAAGAGGCCCAGGGGCCACATCACTCACCTGAGCAACAATTGCCTTAATTCTGACCAAATTAGCATTACAGTATCAAAATATCTTGACAACTAAGTACAGTAGATCTTGCTAAAAAAAAATTTGAAAATCTGCCAATTTTTATCCACGTCTTTTTTTTTGGGGTAAATACCAAGCCCCTTTTGTTGTTGTACCTGTAAGAAGATTTTTCTCTATTCCTATATAACCCCCCCCCCCCACCCCCCCAATTTCGTGGCCCCACTTTTCTCTAAGGAATCATGGTTTCATCAAACTTAAATCTACATAACTTGTGCTTTAACACTAAGTACTGAGTTTTGGACCGAAAACTTTCCCAGAATATTTTTAAAGTTTTTCTCTATATATTCCTATGTAAAAATTCAAACCGCCATCATGGCCCCGCCTAACCACTAGGGACTGTGATTTTGCAAACTTGAATTTACACTGAGGATGCCTCTACACAAGTTTAAGCTTATCTGTCCAAATAGTCTTTAAAAAGAAGATTTTTAAAGATTTTCTCTATATATTCCTATGTAAAACTTGATCCCCCTCTTGTGGCCTCACCCTACCCCTGGACTATTATTTAAACAAACTTGAATCTATACGATCTGGGAATGCTTCCACTCAAATTTGGGCTTTCCTGGCCCAATAGTTTTGAGAAGAAGATTTTTAAAGATTTTCTCTATATATAAAAATTTATCCCCCATTGTGGCCCCGCCCTACCCCTAGGGACCATGATTTGAACAAACTTGAATCTACATTATCTGAGGATAGTTATACGCCAATTTGAGCTTTCTTGGCCAAATAGTTTTTAAAAGAATTTTTTTTATAGATTTTCTCCATATATTCCTGTATAAAAATTTATCCCCCAATTGTAGGCCCACCCTACCCCCGGGGGCCATGATTTGAAAAAAATTGAATCTACACTATCTGAGGATGCTTCCACTTAAATTTGAGCTTTCCTGGCCTAATAGTTTTTGAGAAGAAGATTTTTAAAGATTTTCTCTATATATTCCTATGTAAAACTTGATCCCCCTCTTGTGGCCTCACCCTACCTCTGGACTATTATTTAAACAAACTTGAATCTATACGATCTGGGGATGCTTCCACTCAAATTTGGGCTTTCCTGGCCCAATGGTTTTGAGAAGAAGATTTTTAAAGATTTTCTCTATATATAAAAATTTATCCCCCATTGTGGCCCCACCCTACCCCTAGGGACCATGATTTGAACAAACTTGAATCTACATTATCTGAGGATAGTTATACGCCAATTTGAGCTTTCTTGGCCAAATAGTTTTTAAAAGAATTTTTTTTATAGATTTTCTCCATATATTCCTGTATAAAAATTTATCCCCCAATTGTAGGCCCACCCTACCCCCGGGGGCCATGATTTGAAAAAAATTGAATCTACACTATCTGAGGATGCTTCCACTTAAATTTGAGCTTTCCTGGCCTAATAGTTTTTGAGAAGAAGATTTTTAAAGATTTTCTCTATATATTCCTATGTAAAACTTGATCCCCCTCTTGTGGCCCAACCCTACCCACAGGGACCATGATTTGAACAAACTTGAATCTACACTACCTGAGGATGCTTCCATTTTAAATTTGAGATTTCCTGGCCTAATAGTTTTTGAGAAGAAGATTTTTAAAGATGTTCTCTATATATTCCTATGTAAAAACCCATTCCCCCATTGTGGCCCCACCATACCACCAGGGACTATGATTTGTACAAATTTGAATCTACACTACCTAAGGATGCTTCCACTATAATTTGAGCTTTTCTGGCCCAATAGTTTTTGAGAAGAAGATTTTTAAGATTTTCTCTATATACTCCTATGTAAAACTTGATCCCCCAATTGTGGCCCCACCCTACCCCCGGGGACCATGATTTGAACAAACTTGAATCTACACTACCTGAGGATGCCTCCACACAAGTTTAAGCTTTCCAGGCAGAATAGTTTTTGAGAAGAAGATTTTTGAAAAATACCAACAAATTTTCAATAAATCTCAATTATCTCCCCTTTAAAAAGGGCGTGGTCCTTCATTTGAACAAACTTGAATCCCCTTTACCTAGTGGTGCTTTGTGCCAAATTTGGTTGAAGTCTGCCCAGTGGTTCTTGAGAAGAAGATGAAAATGTGAAAAGTATACACAACGACAACGACGACAGACAACGGACAAATTGTGATCAGAAAAGCTCACTTGAACCTTTGGCTCAGGTGAGCTAAAAACTAAAACGGGTAGATTGTATACGGAAGTAACCAAAAGATCGGATCTCAATCACAAAGTGTGTAACGCGGGCTTTTGTAGGAAATGCTTCCAAAATGCACCTTAATATATCTTCTTGTTCTTTTTTAAGCTTTTTAACGTTGAATAACCGAATCACTTCTTCTGACGCCAATTTGAAACTTCAACTGAGTCGATTTTAGGAACACGAATCTGATTGGATAATTTTGAAATGTTTATTCATATTTGAAAGGTCACACTGACGTAACCCTGCATGGGATGTTGTTAGATGTTTGAGAAGCGGTAGCGGATTCAGAACGTCTAATTTTAATTAGATTGTAATTCCAATGAACAGTATGTTGTTGCATCACCCGTATTTATAACCCCTGAAGATAAGATAGTCGCAAGTTATTTACCACAAGGTTAATTTATGCTATAAAAATGACTGTACATTTGTTTGCTATCATTCTTTGAGGTTTATTTACACGATTGTGAACTCAGAAGACTGGGCACCTTCATTTCTCTTTCTGAGGAAATTCTGGCAAAGTTACCGATCACCACAATGTTTAGGGTCGGAGGATAAAAGAAAGGGGCGATCGGGCGACAGAAAACAGGAATAATTTTTTTTTTTGCCTAAGCATCACAGAACCCATGACCTTTAAACACTTTACTATTTGCTAATATGTGTTTATTATTTAACATACAGTACTTGCATCAATTATTGATATATAATGCCACTGTGTAATAAAAAGGTGTTGATCAGGAAGATGTATGAAAATCATTAAATATAGTCCATAATTGAAAACAAGGAAATAATGTGTCACATTTACTTGAAATCATGTGAAAACTTTTGACCAATAGGTGTGGTCATTGTAAGAAACTGGCACCAGAATATGAGAGAGCTGCCACTTCACTGAAAGACAATGATCCACCTGTGCCCCTAGCAAAGGTAATGCATCACATCAGTCCTGAGTTGCATGGTCACTGATTTTTGTATATCACTTTAAAAATAAGAGTCAAGTTCAAAATGAATCATAACAAAAAATACTGCGTAACATCAACTTGGCAACAATTTGTTTTTCAGAATTTTTGTTGTTGTTGGAAAAACCAGTCTGGCAAAGTTCTTGTTTATGTAATAAATACATGAATATTATGATCAATGTAGGTTGATTGTACTGCAAGTGAGGAAACATGTAAAAAGTTTGGAGTTAGTGGATATCCAACACTAAAGATCTTTAGGGCTGGAGAATTTTCTGAGGAATATGGAGGACCAAGAGAAGCAGGTAATGGATGGATTTATATGTAAATTTACTGTGGAATCATTTTTGGGAGTTGATTTTAATCAATTCTCTTATGCAGTTACACTGACAAACCAAAGGGAAACAGTGTTTGGACCAAAGCACAAATTATCGCCGCTGACAAGACTTAGCTCTTGAAAATAATTGATAAATTCGAAATAATGTATGCTAAAGCTTTTTTTTCCAAGGAAACTTATTTATAAATACCTTGAAAATAGCCAGATTTTAAATGGTACGTACAATTAAGATATTTTTTGTAGTTTTATGTATTCGTACGCCAGAGTTCAATCTAGTCTCGTTCAACTCGACGCTCGGCTGTCTCTGTAAATCTCCGACAAGCAGAGAGTCTCTCTTGCTTGTCGGAGATTAACGGCGACAGCCGAGCGTTTGGTTGAAAATTCATATTATAAAAATGTGTGTAATTCAAATACAGATTAGAAACTACCTGCACTTGTCATGCAAAATAACATATCATTGAATTTTAAATAAATAAACATCGATAAAATCAACTCCCGTCAGTTCTTCGATACTTTGATTATTTGTTGGGGTCAATGTTCGTGGGTAGCCAAAATTGGCCTGGTTCGTGGGTACGCAATTTCATTGGTAGTGAGTTCTATTCCGTAAATGAACAATGATGATTCCACAGTAGTCGTTCTGAAAAAGTAATTTGCTTACTTTTACTTATAAAAAGTATATCAAAAGTTCTTTTAAGTTCCTCACATATATCCTAAGCACATTTAATTAATGTTTTATTGGTTTCTTTCAGATGGCATCATTAAGTACATGCAGACTAGAGCTGGGCCAACATCTAAAGAACTCAATAATGTTGCTGATGCTGAGAAGTTTCTTTCTAAGGCAGACTATGGAGTAATAGGTGGGCTACATGTAGGACAGCATTTGAAATGAAGTAGATAAGATGTATAGGTCATGTGTATGGGATTAAGAAAAAAAGATATTGCTCTCTCTTGCTTGTGGTAAAATTAAGGTAGAAATATTCGAGGTCTCCATACCATGTCAGTTGGTGTTTGCAATGTACTTGTTTTATTTGCAGGATTCTTTGAGGATGGGGAGAGTGAGCTTTCAAAAACATTCCAAAAGGTTGCTGATGCCATGAGCACAGATCTCAAGTTTGCACACACCTCAAGCAAAGCAGTTCTGGATAAATATGGATTTAAGAAGTGAGAGTTTAAAGCATTTCTATTAGGGCTGTCACAGGTACCCGAAATAACCGAGAACCGCAGAACAATTTGTTTGGTTTCAGTTCTGTTTTTCCGGATTTCAGTTCAATTCCGATTTGTGTAAAAGAATCCGTATCTTATGAAAAATGGCATCAAAATTGAAAGGCTCAGTAGTGTGGACTTGTTTGTTTTTAATAGAAATTTACATGTATACAACTGGCCATGTATACCGATGATTATTCGCTCATCCGAAATAAAAGTATCACGCGATTTACCTGTGTATAAAAGAAAAATACTAGTTCAATAAACAAAGATGGCGGCCTACGATTTGGACATCGAACATGTTCTCAATATTTGTTAATAGAAATGTTTAGTGTAAGAATTTTCTGGATTAGATAATACTGTAAATTCCTTTTATTATGCAAGTACTTAATTCCGAGATCCTGCTGTTTTGTGTTAAATCGCCACAATATAAAGTCGCGAAAGCAGAACTTTTATCCTTATTTTTCACACATCTCAACTTTCAAAGAATAATGGCGAGATTTTAAAATTTGCAAAGGGTGCTCCTTGCGATTTTACGTGGATATTAATTCCTCATGTTTAATTAGGAATCTACAGTAGTGAGATTAAATTAGAAAGCCAGAAGTCATAGGGTACTCTCATTGTATGGATAACTCCTCCGACAGTTTTTAAAATATGAAGTTGTTCTTTTGCAGATCAATTGTACATATATCAGAGGTGTGCATATTGCTAGGATATTGATTTCTGATAATTTATGAAAAAATACCTGCGCAGCACTGTTAAGGCTTACTTTGTGGTCATGCTGACCAGAAAGTACGAGAAATGTTAACTATGACATCATACAAAACAACAAGTTGTCAAAAATGCCAATAAATCAAGTAATTTCCTATTGTCATGGGTACGGAAACATTAAACTACACTAAAAAATACCTATGCGTGCAACTTTGTAGTCAAATAAATAAAAACAACAGACTGATTGCGGTGCAATTGTCAATGTGACATCATATTGTAAATTTTGACGCAAATTATGTGTAGAGAAAGGCGGATCAATCAAGTTTTTAACATGAGAAAATGCATTTTATAAATGAATGGAGCATAATCATAAAACAATTATAATACCATTAAAATCTATCTGCTATGCTTGTCATGATTCGGCATGTAATTATTTTTTAGAGCGTTTATTTTTTTTTTTCTTGAGTGTTTAATGTACAAGTGCGATGTGTTTGTCATCGGGAAGCCTATGTAAATCCGCTTTTTACAAGGGCATACACCTAACAGATCATTTCGATCTTTTGGATATAAATTAAGGGAATGTTAAATTTATCAAAAAGTGCTGCTGCTTCAATGAAATCTAGAGAATGAATTTATAAATACGTAAAATATTAAGCGAAGGTCATATAAATTCCAACTGGAGCTCATTTATTTGATATTTATTCTAATAAAAAATGAACTCTATACAAGGCAGCAGCACTTTTCAGAATCTACCAGAAAAGTAGAATTTAATTATAATTTAAAAATTTTGATTCAAATAAGGGTATGCCCTTGTAATATAGAAATTTGTTTATGACCTTCGTTCAGGAGAATCATCAACACATATCACGGGACTATCAATTCAGGGGACCACACTAAGTGTCATACAAAGTAGCATTTACCGTACTGTTTGATATCACATTTATATCATGATAAAATAATTTTACATAAATATTTTGTAATACATGTAATAGATGCATCGTTTTGTGAACGTTTAAATCCGCTGTTATTTTCATAGTAAGCCTTAACAGTGCTGCATGCTTTTGAACTCATTCATTTTTTGGCAAAATATTGCATATGGATACTCCATTTTACTGGATACGGTAGGTTGTGTTTATCAATTCAGCGTTAACATGGATATAGTTCACATAATAGAAAACCTGGTTTGCTGTCACATTGACAGCTTTTCACTTGTTTACTAATAATCCTTTGTGGTACATAAGGCTTTAAAATGCTCAGTATGTTATCTGTGGTGAAATTATTCTATGAATAAATATAGTTTTTTAAAAAATTTAATTAAAACAGAAACATAAATAACTTTGTCTCTGTTTAAAATTATCAAATGTAATTTGAATTTCTAATCAGGAAACTAGTTATTGTATTAAAAATTGTTATTTAAAGAGTGAAGAAGTAGAAAAAATAAACTTTGAAGTTACAAAAAATTTATTTAATTTGAGAGTTGACCAGAACCGAAAAAACCAAAATCGAACTGACAATTTTATGACCCAACCCAACCTGAAAAATTTGGAACCGTGACAGCCCTAATTTCTATTGTAGAATATCATCATAGCAGGACTCGAAGTTGCGACTAAATAGGTCGCATATGCGACTTAAGTTTAGGTTTTGCGACTTAAATTAAAAGCCAGTAAAATTATCCGCCCCATTTGTTTTCAAAAATTTTACACTGGGTTGAAAAATCTTTCAAAGTAAACAACATGGCATGTTTTAGTCCTATATTAATATATATAAGAAGAGACTTCGTCCAATGGAAGCTTTATATGCAAAACTGCATGAGACAAATACTTTTAGTAATGTTTGTGAGACTTTATGCAAAGGTAAACTTATTTTGTTACTTCAATGTGAAAGAATTTCGTACAAGAGATTCCTTTTATGTATCCATTCAAAACAATGTACAATTTTGGAGATTTAGTAGACTTGTCTCCCAAAAAACAATGTAAACGAAAACTTCTAGTGCCAGAAAATATTATAATAATGAGTGTGATGTGTCATTTTTGACCGATATGACTGGATGGATGGAAATTATTTTCTTTTTTTGCCAGACATGAAACGTGCAATAAATAAAAACCTTTTCAACACTACACTTCTTTTATTATTTTCTACAGTATATTTAATGTCAGAGAGAAAATATGCAGATATCTTAATGCTACATAAAGTTTTACTACTAGCGACCTGAATTTGAAAATGGCAAGTTAAATTTAAAGTAGGTTGCCATTTGGTGACTTTGTCCAAAAGTCTACTTTGAGCCCTGCATAGGAAGAGTGAATTTATCTGATTAAGAAGCGTAATTGATCATGGTTTTATTTGATTAAAGAATAGGGTTTAAATTTTCTTTTTTTCAGCGACATTGTCTTATATCAACCCAAGAGACTACGTAACAAGTTTGAACCATCTGAATTGAAATATACTGATGATGCAACAGTGTACAAAATCAAAGAATGGCTCAACAACAACATGTAAGTTGCATTCTTGTAATTAATTATTTTTAATACTGTTCATATTTATTTGGTTTTAAAAATCAAAACCGGTATATTAAAAAAAAAAAAGAATTGCATGTATATATCAAACTGTGTAGCTATATTTTAATTTCATTTTGACAAAAAAAAATTGTAGAGTGATGTTGAGAGTGACAAGTGAAGATGATGAGCATGAAAAATTATTCAAAAAGAAGACATACTTCACAATAATTTCTGTCTAATCTTGTATTTTTGGTTTCAGTCTCGGACTCTGCGGCCACAGAACACAGAGCAATGCTGAAAAATTTAAGAAACCTTTGGTTGTTGCTTTTTATGATGTGGATTATGTCAAGAACGAAAAAGGAACAAACTACTGGAGAAACAGGTCTGTTGGCAAATAATGAGTAGAGTTTCAGGAGATAATGGTATTTCAAAACCTTGGTTGTGTTTTAGATAGAAGAGCTAACTTTATTTTGTTGTTGTTCAATAATAGGGTGATGAAGGTAGCCAAGAAGATCCAAGATGAAGGAAAGAAAATTTTCTTTGCTGTCAGCAACAGCAAGGATTTTAGTTATGAGCTTGGAGAGTTTGGACTGGGGGATGTCAGTGGGGACAAACCTGTGGTGGCAGCCAGAGATGAGAGAGACCGCAAATACGTCATGTCCGACGAATTCTCGTAAGTTTTGGTCAATAATATTATTTGCAATTTGTTAAATTTCATAAATTGAAGGCTACTTAAACACATTCAGGTATGTTCCTTTCATTTCTGATGCAGAATGGACAATCTTGAAAAGTTTGTTCGTGACTTTTTGGATGACAAAGTCGAACCCTACTTAAAATCGGAACCAGTACCAGATAACACTGATGCTCCTGTTAAGGTGAGAGAAAGAATTATGTTAAAACTTCTGCTCTGAACTTTTCTTTTATTGAGAGAAGTAGAGACATGAAGGTTGACACTTTGGATATTTTCTCCTCTGTCAGGTTGTAGTTGCAAAAAACTTTGATGAAATTGTGAATGATTCTGAGAGGGACGTTCTCATCGAGTTTTATGCCCCATGGTGTGGACATTGTAAGCAGTTAGAACCAAAATACACAGAACTTGGAGAAAAGGTCAGTATAGGCTGTGAAAACTGCATTGGATGCTTGAATTAAGGAATAAGGAATCATTCTTTGAGTATTATGAGGTGATAATTTCGGTCGGGGCGTGATCAAATCCAATAAAGCTCGAAGGGCTATTTGATAGATATGATCACGTCCCGACCGAAATTATCACCTCATTATATTCAAAGAATGATTCCTTATTTCTTATATTTATATAATTTTAAGCTATTGTACGATTAAATATTTAAATATATATAAGCAAACCCCACTGGCGCCCAAAATATAAGGCATTTGAAGTTATGGGTTATATAGTACAAAAACGATACATAGTGTTATCACAGGCAAAGGCACTGAAAAATGTATATATTTCTATTTAATTTGATATAAGAGTGTTTTATTGTAAATCTAATGCTTAAGGAAGATACATAAATATCAGAGTTGAAAAATATTTTTTCTATTAATCATCCCTTGCAGCTTGCTGAAGAATCTGGTATAACTATTGCTAAAATGGACGCCACAGCCAATGATGTTGCTAAACCTTATGAAGTTTCAGGGTAAGTGTAAAATGCAATGGTTATAAAATCATTATTAGTTTTAGTATTTGATAAATGTTCTTGATTTTTGATCAGTTGAAAAATAACTCTGTAAAAATGATTCTTTTTATGGCTATTATTTGTTTCTAGGTTCCCTACAATCTATTTTGCTCCTAAAGGATCTAAAAATAGTCCGAAAAGATATTCTGTAAGTACTTCAATTTTCCGTCTTTCATTTTTCAGATTTGCTTTAATTGTCTTAATGAAAATTTGATAAAAGATTTTGGTTAACTGTTTATTGGTACTCCTCTATTTAACAGGGTGGTAGAGAAGTTGATGACTTCTTGAAATATTTGGCTAAAGAAGCCACTAATGAATTGTCAGGCTTTGATCGTGATGGCAAAAAGAAGAAGAAGAAGAAGACCGAATTATAAGTGAGGGGAGTAAGTTGTATGATTGAGTGTGAAGCTACATAACGAGTATAAGTGTGGAGAGAATGCTTGTGTCTGTTGATTCGTTATAGTAGTTCCATTATCATGTATCACAGACAACCATATAGACAGTCGGGGTTTTGTTAGACACAGGTTAACTTTCCTTTTTTGTCCATGGGTAACATTTTTTATTTTGACAGTTTTGTAAATGTGGGTCACAAAGCTTTATAAGGAATCAAAGTTTGAATTATACACACGTTTTTGGTGTTTGTGTGAGAGCAATTGTTGAATTGTAGAGTATTTATTTTACAGCAAAGGACCAATTCTAATGGCCCCTAATGAGTGATTGATGCATTTAACTTGCAAATGTTTGTACTACACAATTTCTAATGTTTTCCAGCCAAAAAGTGCTTGAAACATGCCTGTAATAGTTTTGGTTTTGTGTCTAACCAAAAATTTTTTTGTTTTCCAATTCTTTTGTAGGGTTTTTGTTTCTTAATGTGGGAGACAATGATGGGAAATAAATTAAATTTTTTTTTTGTATTGTTGAGTTGTTTTTGGTCTTTACTATCATAAATGGACGAGTAGATATATTGGAAGTATGCATGTTCATGCCTTAAAAAAAAAATGACACTCCATGTGGGATGATTTACCTGAGGCATACATGGAGACTTTTTAGAGCAAACTCAGATTACATCTTCAGCTTTGTTTTCCATGTTGATATATTGGATGTGCGAAAATGTCTGTCTGTTGTGTTAACTGGCATTACTCACTTGTCAGTATTCAAAGAGGTAAAAGGTTTGGTTGAGAACGGATTAAGCCCCATTTTGAAATTAAGAACTTCAAATTGTATTCAATATAAAGTTCACAAAAGATATAATTGGATAGAAATCTATTTGCTTATTGTAATCAGTTTTACAAGAATTTTCAATGTTGGAAATAGTACTGGATGTTCTAGCAAGTGCATCATTAGGACACACTATAGTGATCAACATCTGTCCCTCTGACTTTATTCATCCAAAGCATATTTTCTCTTCTTGGCTCTGTCTTGCACATATTACACCTTTAGGTAAATGGTGTTCAGTGACCTTGAAACAAGTTTTCTGAATTATCCTTGTCCAGAACATATATTCTCTCCCCTTGGTCCACTTTGGGTCATAAGTGAAAAAAAATAAAGTTTCAAATTAAGCATATTTTTTCCCCTAACATTATCTATTGATATCTATTCCATAAGAATTAACAAATTTTAGCGCTGAATTAATTGTATATTAAAATCACGAAGCTTTAAAATAGAGTAGGGGTCAGCAGACATTCGTGATTTTGTATAGTAAATCGAGGACAGGCATTCATTTCAAAGCCTTTGTTTACTGTCAGCCTAATCGAGTACAAACTTGTAGAAAAGACAAAATACGCATTATACATTTGGAAATTTCTGTGAAAGTAAGAAGTTTGTACTTCATCAGGCTGGTACCTAAAAAATGAAAAACGTATGAAAATTTCAATGTTTTTCCTATAGCAAGCGAAAGCTATTACCTGCGTAACCCATGTTTGAACCCACGCATGGAATAAATTATTTCAAACAATCACGTGGGTTCTATCCAGGTAAACATTTGTCAAATGTACTCACTATAGAACATTGACACGTTTTTTAAAATTGCTTTCATCATCTTTGTATGGTCAGGAATGTTTGTTTGGTCACTATGGTAATATGCAACTTCAAAGCTTTATTCGATTTTTTTTTTCAGACGTAAAATAATGCATAAAGTATAATTCTGCAAACGCGCCAATCGATCCACCAACAGAGCAATGTTGATTTAAATGTCTCCTCCCTCTGATCTAAATAGACACAATTCAAGTAGGTTCGGTTCGATTTTTCCGGATTTAGATTATTTATAGGCATTTAAAAATCATCAATTTTTTAAACTGTATGCCAAGTTTGGTAAATTTAAGCGTGCATATAAATCAGAAGTATCCATCAGTGCTTAACTATTACGAGAAAAAAGCAATTTGTTGATTTCTTCTACATAAAAACGCACTGAAAAAGGGCCCATTCTCTATAGCTTAAGTGCACTTATTCTTTCACACAAATTTAAGCAAGAACATGTTGCACAAATATTTAAAATTTCAAAGTGATAGCATCATTAGATAATTCCCAATGGGAAAAACAAATTGTATATGTCTATGCACCCGGCTCAGCCTCCAGCGGCTACAACAACGTCATTTGACGTAACTTTGACGGCGCAAGTTTTGATTAGGCCCCTAACTCATGACTACTCTTTTTTCAAAATAAACACCATCTAAGTGGACGCACTACCCACTTGTCATAAACAGATTAGCACCAATCAGTATCTAATGATCTGACTGCATTTAAGGTGGCTATGTTCGACTCTCCAAAGTCATGGAATTTAATACCCTGCAATGCTGATTTAAGTTTTGGAAATACAGCAAAATCTTGATGGAAAATGATACTATCATGTTGTTGGTAAAGTTCCAGACGTTTCTTTCTTACGGCATAAGAAAAGTACATAAATTTGAGGTTAAACCTCAGATTTGAGGCTAAGTATTGACTTGAAGCAAATTGGTGACAGCGGGGCCTGGGCATCAATTAAACAGTCGCATGCATTTTTACTGGGCAAGTTGTTATGGATTATGAAATTATTCTCTAGTTTTATTTTTTTTAATCATTATTTCAGTCAAACCAAATTTGCGTTTAAGCATTTACCTTTGAGTAATATGAAGAATCCACCGTTTGAGGATATTGTCCTTATCGTCAAACGCGTGTCATTCTCCAATGATTCCTGAACCGCTGATGTTAGTTCCTCCGTAGTGACTGAGGGTCGCCCAGCACCTTTGCTTTCATTTTTACTAAATAGTTTATCAGAAAAACGTTTATGCCACCGATAAACCAAAGCCCTGGATATGTATCTCCCGCACTGTGTCTGTTTAAGCATGTTCTTGGTCTGGACAGGAGTTCTTCCAAGCTCAACACAAAATTTGATGTAAGACCGCTGCTCTGCCTTAACGTCAAAATTCATTACGCCGTCAGGGTTAGCCAAAAATAAACCTTGATAAAAATCGTATCTGGTTCCAGTATTTGAAATCCAAAATATACCAAACTCTCTCAAAATGACGTCACAATAAATTAGAAAAACGACGTATAAAATTTAATTTGATTTCCCACTTATATTGGTCATTCCAATACAGGATATGTGATTGATGAACTTTCATACTCACTGATTTTCTGACTGCACCGGGTACCCCTACCATCAATTCATTTTTATACTTTTTTGAATTAAAGATATAATTTATCTGAAATATGTTTTGCTGCTATTAATTGTTAGTATCGGTTTTATGTTTATGCCAATTTTCATCACAAAACATCAAATAGAATAGAAAATACATAGAGTGTCTCAATAATTTCCGAACAACCCTCGTTCTATGTATCTGTGTAGCATTCATCCATAAAACTTAAAGAGTTGAAGATACAGTAAAAAAAATTGATCAATTACATGTATAATTGGTTTAGAGTTCATAAAAAGAGCAATATTAAACACCGTTTTAAATTAAAACTCAATTTTATTTTCAATAAATATTACAAATGATTTTTGGGAGGGAAATCTTTCACACACGCACAGCATCAATGAAATTTTATTTCTAATTTGATAAAAAAATTGAATTACATGATCAATTATAATCAAGGTAAAATGAATACGACAACAGAAACACTAATGACACGTGCATTATCTAGTCTCAGATCTACTGGGCTTTCATGTGACAATGGCGGACTGTATTTTGGAAACCTGCTACATAATTCCCTTTATCGCATCCTGTAGCTTTCTTCTGGCCTCAATCACTTTCACTTCTTGTCTACGAATGTCATCTTCTGACACTATTACTTGCTGCAATTCAAAATATGAATGCATGTCATTCTTTTTTTTCATTAACAACACCCCTAACCCTACCCCTCTTTATATCCTTTTCAGAGGCAGGATTGGGTCAATTTTAGAAGTGTCCAAATAGATTTACCGGTATTCAAATTCATTACTTTTAACCAGAAAAATCCATTTCTCATTAAAAGTTATCTCACGTGTATCACATCTGTGAAATATAAAACTATGAAAGTATCAGATCTTAAAAATAAAGTGTTTGAAGGGATAGTCTCTAAGGTATACTTGTAAAAATGCCTCTAATTTTAGCATTTGTATAAAATGTCCCTATAGTAAATAACAGA
Organism: Magallana angulata; assembly: GCF_025612915.1. NCBI lineage: Eukaryota > Metazoa > Mollusca > Bivalvia > Ostreida > Ostreidae > Magallana > Magallana angulata. The sequence goes on along the minus strand of NC_069113.1, from coordinate 27,393,281 downwards.
TTCATCTAAGAAATAATTCACTTGATTACTTCCTTGTTAAAGGGGCATAGTAACTATTTTGGTCAAATTCTATTTTTCTGATTTTATTATTCACAATGCTTTAGGAATGCATTTTTAATAATCAAATGAAATTTGAAAGTCAGTCGTAGAGTTATTAGCAAGACACAGGGCTCACAATTCTTTGTCACATAACCAAAGCTTGACCCTTGTTTTTGTTTTAATAGGTTCAAAATAACAGTACCAATAAAAAGAGAACTTTTTCAAGCTGATTTGTCTAATTTCTTATTCATTTTAAGCATAAATAGATAGTTCATATAGTGGCATATCTCTGCCCCTTGTGTGCAAGTAATTTTTCTATTAATTATGTCGACATGCAAGATAAAGATTTTGACATGCAAGATAGTAATGTCAACATGCAACATAACTATGTTAACATGCAAGAAAACTGCAACCAAATAAGAGTTATAAAAAAATCTCAAATATCGCCAACATGTGACATCCAAGATGCTAGATACGCTACCTATTGATGTCAACATGCAACTTATTTATGTTAACATGCGAGATAAATATGTTAACATGCAAGATAAATATGTTGACATGCAACATATTTATGTTGACATGCAACTTAGTTATGTCCACATGTTTCCACAATATAACATTTGCATGGATAAACTCAGAAAAGATTATACAAATACGTGTAAATTTTCATTGAAAATTTGTCATCAAAGGAAATACGGGAGATAACTCTAACTCAGTGCATTTAATTTGAAAAATCACAAGAGTTCCGAATGTCAGTATGGTGTGTAAATTCGAAGCCAGTAAAAAACGGTGGTGAAAAAGTGTTTAATTCTTCATAATATGAATCGAAGTTTTATATGAAAAGTATTTACAGCCTCAAAATGGTTTGTTATGAGTAGATTAACTGTTATTTTTAATGCAGCTTCATTTATTTTTTTGCTACATTAGGGTATATGGGAGGCATTTTAACTGTTGTGAAGGCCTGTCCCGACACAGTTAGATTATTCTAACTAAGCAGAGTGAAATTAATAGCATTATTGTAGGCTGAAAGTTTGGTTTTGTAAATGTGAACAATACGGTGTGTCGATGTATCCATTTCGTACATGACCGATGTCATATGTAATGTCAACCCTTGTACGCACGGGTCAAAGTCTAGTTGTTATAGATTTAAAAATATTAACTTAGTCAAAAAGTTCCAAAATTTAATTTGATTTTCTATCATATAACATAGAGGGATAACCCTATAAATGTGCTTGTTCTGTAGTCAAACATAGATTTATATAGACATATATTGAAAATAACTTAGTTTGATATACTAAAACCTGAAGCCAGTCCAATATTTACTCCTTTACATTATTATAAAGCCCCATGTTCTGACTGTATATGTTGAAACCAACCCTGTATCAGACTTCAATGTGTGTCTAACTCACCTGTATGTGTGGCTGATACACGTCGATGTTGACCCCGGGATTTTTGGCCACTGTCGCTCGATTGTTGCCCTGGCCTACGACGGGGCTGCTGCTGATGTGTAGAGCTGCTGATATACTCTGTAAGATGTTCTCAGTTGTCAGCTCAGGCCCTACTCCTGTCAATGAAAGCCAGTGTTCCATTACACAGGATCTATATTTTTATACCCTGTACCTTAATGTCAACCATCTATATAAATTCTTACTTCATCACATATTATATACTTCAGAAAACCTTTCATCAACATAATATTTTTCTCACCCAAACCATTTATGTGTTTTTGACATTGTAATTCAAATGAATCCTTTATGAATTTTACAAATAGGTTGCTTCTAGTTTTTTATCAATGTAGGGAACCAACTGAGAATATCTATGAAATAAAGTAGTTTACCCTAGAAAATTCAAATCCTAAAATTGTCCTCAGAATAATTGTAAACCTTACCTTGTACATTTCTGGGTAGGTCCAGTGCTTTGATTACCTCTTCTTGGCTATCACAGGCCTGAATGCCTTGTAGTCGCTTCTCCCAAAATAACTAAAATGCATAAAATAACTTTAATCAAACAAAACAGTTGAACACAATTTCTTACAACCATCTATCCTTTTAGCGTCAAATCCTTCATACAGAATAAAATCATTGAACAAATCTGAGAACAGCTATTCCACACCTTATAATTTCTAAAATTATATATTTTCAAAATACTAGATGTTTATTAGAAATCAGGATACACATACTAAATTAAGCAAGATCATATGACATAGTACACTTAATACATGTATGTAAAGTGTCACAGAAGAAGCATCCCTGACCTGTTTGGGAGGATCCTGAGGCCCATGTTTGAGCTCGGACTTTGTCTTGCTCTCCTGCCTGTGGATCACAGTGACTGGCTGTTTAAAGATGGAGGCAGTCTGACGTATAGGTAATACTAAGCTACTGTCGTGCCTCATTCCTACAGTCAAACAATTCAGATCAATATAAATCTACTTTTGATTTACCAGTAATTCAATGCCATTATATATTAGATATTATTTAAGCTAAATTACTCAATTTTTATTCCTTTATTTCTACATTGCTAATGTCTAATAATATCTTTAAACAAGAAGCCCATGGGCCACATCGCTCACCTGAGCAACAAAAGGCATGATAAAATCAGCTTAATGGAGACATAATACAAAATATTTGGACAATGTGGTACAATACATGTCAATCCTATATAAAAAAAAAAAAAATCATTTTCCCTCTGAATATTCTTATGTTTATAATCAAGTCCCTTTTCTAACAGGATTATTTTATAGTCATATCACAAGTTGAGCATTGCAGTTCTAAAAAAGATCCAAAACAATTCTTTATATATGGGATATAAACCTATATCAAACTCTGAACCTCTTGTGAGGCCCAAGAATCATCTAGGGGCCAGAGTCTAAACAATTTTAAAGAATTAGCAATATGTCAAAATGCTTGAATATAAGTAAAACTATAAGTGATAACATTTCCAATTTTGTGAGCAATTAAAATATATTCCTTTGTACAATTGGATCCCCAATGTGGCCCCACCCTACTCCTCAAAATTTTGATTTTAACGTATTTGAATCTTCACTATCTGAAGTTTCTTCCACTAAAGTTACAGCTTTTCTAAACAAATGGTTTTTTAGAAGAAGATTTTTCAAGATTTTTCTCTATATATTCCTATGTAAAAATTTGAAAAGATTCTGATTTCCGATAATTATGAAATATATTATATGCACACCTCTGATAAATGTACAATTGATTTGTTCAATTGAATTGAAGAATTTCTGACTGTTTTATCGCCAAATTTGGATGAACGCTTCAAAAATGAGTCAAAAACATTGATGTCAATGGACATCTTGGAGCACTGGGCCTTCATATAACTTTGTGCATGCACGCAGCAAAATCTCCGAAAGGTTTTTAGATGCTGCTATTTGTACAATTTGAATCACAGAGGTTGAAAGATGGAAAAACTGATATTTTGAGATAGATGCTGCTATTTTTGCAATTTGAATCACAGAGGTTGAAAGATGGAAAAACTGATATTTTGAGATAGATGCTGCTATTTTTACAATTTGAATCACAGAGGTTGAAAGATGGAAAAACTGATATTTTGAGCTCTTGCAGCACCCAAACCCCAAAAAAAATTCAAATCCATAGGATTTTTTGCAAATTAATTTTAAATTGGTTGTCATTTATTAAAACCTACGCCATCCTACAAAATACATAGTAGTTTTGCCATAAATCACTTTGTCTGTGAATTTTACTAACAACCCTAGTAAAAGTTTGACTCCCCTCCCCCCATTGTGGCCCCACTTTTGAATCTACACTACCTGAGGATGCTTCCACATAAGTTTCAGCTTTCATTGCTGATTGGTTTTTGAGGAAAAGATTTTTTAAGATTTACTTTATATCATCCTTTGTAAAAAAAAAAATTCAACCCCCATTGTGGCCCTACCCTACCTCTGGGGGTACCTTCCTGAGGATGCTTCTACACAAGTTTTAGCTTTTCTGGCTGATTAGTTCTGAGAAGAAGATTTTTAAAAATTTACTCTATATATTTCTATGTAAAAGTTCAACCCCCCATTGTGGCCCCATCCCACCTCTGGGGGTCTTGATTTTCGCAACTTTTAATCTACACTTCCTGAAGATTCTTCCACACAAGTTTCAGCTTTCCTGGCTAATTAGTTTCTAGTTAGATTATTTAAAGTTTTACTCAATATATTCCTATGTAAAAATATGACCCCCCCCCCCCATTGTGGCCCCACCCTATCTCTGGGGTCATGATTTTCACAACTTTGAATTTACACTATACTGCTTCCACATAAGTTTCAGATTTCCTAGCCGAATGGTTCTAGAGAAGAAGGTTTTCTAATTATCCCCCCCTTTACAAAGGATGTGGTCATTAATTTTCACAACTTTGAATCCCCTCTGCCTAAGAGGGCTTTCTGCCAAGTTTGGTTGAAATTGGCCCAGTTGTTCTGGAGAAGATGTCGAAAATGTGAAAAGTTTACAGACAGACGGACAAAAGACAAAATGTGATAAGAAAAGCTCACCCTCAGGTGAGCTAAAAATGGAACAAGAGTAAGGCGGCTAAGGCCACACCAATCTAATTTCTTTTGTTGGACCTGCCCATTGTATTTTAACAAAAGTGCAAAAATAATATTATTTTAATTTTCCCGCGTCCGGAAAATTTTGTTCCGTTTCTCCCTCCAATTTATTTTTTACTTTATATTCTCGGTCTCATCTGCTTTTAGAAACCATAGGAAAATTTCTAATCCTTAAGAGAAAGAGAATAAATGTTGATTGTCCTGAACAACATGGATGCCATTGTCACTTATTTTTTATATCACAATATATAAATCCACAATACTTTTAAATTAAAACCAAGCCAGAAAAGGCAAAATTATCATATAGAGTCATGCATGTAGCAAACAATATTTGCAAAAGTTGAATTCAGTGCAAAAAAACTGTCATTCTTGATAATTAATTTAGGTTGTATATATATTGTTGATCTACAATAATTGAATGCAGATAGATGGAAATCATTTAATGTTTGATATCTATACTACTATATTAAAATAATAGACTGGAATTTTTGGGCTTTAATACCGATAAATCGGAAGAGTGCACTGTCTTTTGTTTTATATATTTTTAACATCATTACTTGAAGATTACCAATTTGTTTTTATTTTTTCTCAATCAAGCTTTGCTAATTAATAATTTATGTTTCCATAATAACATATTTCCATAAATAAACTCAGACACAATACACATACTGGTACATTTTCATAGGAAATTTGCTTTATATTCTGTTCAAATATATTTATGATTTCTTATGAGAGAAATTATAAAATAACAATTATACATAACAACTACATGTAAGAACTTACTTTTGTCTTCGTGATGGCAAAAAAATATATGATTCAATGCTAAAAATTTCACTTTGCATTTCTTAGGAGAGAGAAGATAAGAATGTTTTATTGTTAAAATGATCAATGTGCTACGGACCTGGTTTTACGATAGAATGCGTTCCATGTATTGTGTCTGTAGCAAAGAAAATACTTGTACGTTGGTGAAATGGTGTTGAATTCTTTGATTATGTGGATTAAAATTTTAGATGAAAGGTATTTACAGTCTCAAAAAGGTTAAGTATGATAAATTTGACTGTTGTTTTCAATGCAACTTCAATTTTCTGTTACATTACGGGTATATGGGAGGCATTCTAACTGTGGTGAGGGCCTTTTCCGAGACACAGTTAGATTATTCTAACTAAGGAAAGTGTAGTGAAATTAATAGCATTATTGTAGGCTTAAAGCCTTGTAATGTAGAGGTTTTTCGTAAATGTCCGATATGCAATGTCAACCCGTGCACGCACGGGTCAAAGTCTAGCTTTACATTATTATTTAACTTTATGTAGATTTTTAGTTCTTTTTACTCTACAAATGTAAAACATAGGTAATCACAGATTACAAAGCTCACCGAGCAGGAGCATCACATTAATGAGGCATCACCTTTATGAAACCACCTTTATCATATTATATGAAAATCATACTTTATGATCTTGGATATTCATGGATACTGTTTTGACACAATATTGTATATCATCTGTAAAAGAATTATGTTCATTTCATACAGTATTATAACATACAATGTTTATCAATACAATAATATAAAATACAATATTGCATCCTATCATACTTACAATATAAATCATAAAAATACAATAAAATACTGTAGTAAATAATGATGAGATATGATATTTTAACACATGATATGACATTGTATAGTGTTTTTCATTATTGTATTTGATTATCATAATACATAAAATATAATACAATAAAGTATTATATGATACAATATCATATCACATTATACACCAAAATATTGAACATCATGATATCATATTGTATTATATAGTATGATATTGTATTTTATGATACTGTATCATATTTGATACATAATACAATATTGTATCATACGATACAATATAATTTGATACAACATTGTATCATATCATATGATACAAAATCAAGTTATCTAGTAAAATATTAAATAATACAATATCATATTATACATATTGTTTAAGACATATACTATTATATTATAATATATTATATATTATAAATTACAATATCATATATATAATTTCATGTAATATAATAATTTGTTTTCCCTCGGACTGAAATGTCACACTTTTATTGGATTAAACATGGCACGTGATTGCCTCCTTTATCTCTATGTAGGTTCTTTGAGGATTAATATTAGGCAATATGGCCATCATCGGCCGCCACCTCACCTACTCATTTTATATTATTTAACAAAGAAATTGTGTTCAGTAAGTCATTAAAATATTTAGAGTAGTGGCCCTTTGGAATTACAGGTGACACTCGATGGCTCGAACTTCGATCTCTCGAAGTTCTTGATCTCTCGAAGTGAACTCACGGTCCCAATTTTTTTCTCTATATAACTAAGCAAATTTACTCTTGATCTCTCGAACTCCGATCTCTCGAAGTTCTTGATCTCTCGAAGTAAAATCTGGGTCCCGTTATACATATATCATTGTTTTTCACTCTTGATAACTCGAAGTGGTTGCAGTGTACACACGCGGCCGATCAGGCGTATAATTATAGCTCCGTGTGGACCTTACCTGGACGGTTGAGTGAACTCTTGGGGGCTAGCGTGGTAGTGTTAATTAGTTGATTATGTAAGTGACACTACCCATTGCTTCCTTCAAAGGGTAGATAAGTAATTTGTAAGTGATCTATTAATTTCAACAACTTGTGAATGTTACGGTAAATGCTCTTTATTTAAAATATTCTAACGTAATGATTAAGAAAACATAATATGCTTTAAAGTTTTTTAACGTGAAAAAATACACTTAATAACCACACAAGTAAGCTTTGTATTGTTTAAATTGAAGTAATGTAGCAGAAAATACGACTGAAATCATGTCAGACTATCCTTCCATGTTATAAATATAAATTTCCGGCTACTATAATTTTAGAACCAAAATGACCGGAACAAAAATTTTCGGATTTTTTTAAACTTTCGATCTCTCGAACTCTTGATCTCTCGAAGTTTAATCATGGTCCCCCGAAGTTCGAGTTATCGAGATTCACCTGTATTCTAAATTAAAGTAGTTGCCCTTTGAATATTGATGTCACGTACATTGTTGTGTCTGGAGCAGAACAAAATGGCAGCACCTAAATTTGCTCAAATCTCTGCAGAGGTTTAAAATTGAATAGCAACAAAACATTGTAAGTAATATGGGTGAAGTGTAGATTTTTAAAGCTTATTTGAAAGGTGGTATTGATAATTTGAAGGGTTTAAATGAGTTTAATTGGACGAGATGTAAGGCATCTTGTAACGTTACATGGCTTTGCATAGATCGCCACTATTTGTGAATGAATATGTCGTTTGATAGTCCTCGGGAAAACGAAACACTTATTAGGTTAGTTACTGACTCACTACGGAAATATATTGGGTTGATCAATCTCATATATTTCCGTAGTGAGTCAGTAACTAACCTAATAAGTAATAATATTATATAAAACCAAAACCATATTATACAGTATTGTATGATATGATATTATATAAAATTGTATCATATGATACAATATTATATATTGCAATATCATATCTAACAGTATCATATGATCAAATACTATATGAATGATACAATATCATATCATTTTAATACAACATTGTACATATTATCATAATATACATTACAATACATATCATAACAATATCATGAAACAATATCATATCATGAAATATTAAAAAAAATTATACAATATCATATCATATAACTTTTTAAAATATGACATGTGATATAACATTCTATCATATTAAACAATCGTGTGTCATATCATACAATACTATATAATAGGAATCATGTAATATCATTAAACAACAAACATATCTATCAAGCGGTTTGAGTGAGGTAGGAGATTTTTTTAAGCATCCTTGGATGTAAGGCTCTGCATCTGAAGCTACCTCTACGAATCATTTATATTAAAAGTAAATCAACTATGCAAGCTATTATCTATAAAACATGTGACCTGATCCAAAAAACTAAACCTCATACAGCATCCGAAATCTATGGCTCAGATTCAGCATTCAAGCCCGTCAGGTGCATCAGTACATAAGACGCATCATCCATGCAAGTTTAGTGAAGTTAGGACCAGTAATAACTAAGACATCATCATCAGAGGGCACCTGTTTCAAATCCTCAACCAGCTCTTAAAACCTTAACCTACTCCAGCATCTGATATCTATGGCTCAGATTCAGCATTCAAGTCCATCAGGTGCATCAGTACCATAAGACACACCATCCATGCAAGTTTGGTGAAGTTAGGACCAATAATTACCAAGATATTTTTTAAGCATCCTTGATAATTAAGATCAGGCTTTGCATATGAAGCTACCTCTGTGATTTATTTATATTACGGTTTAATCAACTATGCAAGTTTAAAATATTATTATTATCTATTAAACATGTGACCTGTTACAGAAAAATTAACCTTATCCAGCATTCAAAACCTAGGACTCAAATTCAGCATTCAAGTCTGTTAGGTGCATCAGTACCATAAGACACACCATTCATGCATGTTTGGTGAAGTTAGGACCAATAATAACTAAGATATTTTTAAGCATCCTTGATAATTAAGATCAGGCTTTGCATCTGAAGCTACCTCTGTGTTTCATTTATAAAATAGTTACATCAACTATGCAAGTTATTATCTATAAAACATGTGACCTGTTCCAAAAAAACTAAACACCATCCAGCATCCGAAACCTATGGCTCAGATTCAGCATTTAAGCCTGTCAGGTGCATCAGTATCATAAGATATCCATGCAAGTTTGGTGACGTTAGGACCAGTAATAACTAAGATATGTGCACCTGCTCCAAAAACTTTAACCAGCTCTAAAAACCTTAACCTCCTCCAGCATCGGAAACCCATGGCTCAAATTCAGCATTCAAGCCTGTTAGGTGCATCAGTATCATAAGACACACCATCCATGCAAGTTTGGTGAAGTTAGGACCAGTAGTAACTTAGATATTGCATTCAAAGGGCACCTGCACCAAAAACTTTAACTTGCTCCAAAAACCTTAACCTCCTCCAGCATCTGAAATTCAGGATTCAGATTCAGCATCTAAGTCTTTCAAGTCCATAAGTAGGTCCAGATGCATCATCCATGCAAGTTTGGTGAAGATAGGACAAGTAATAACTTAGATACAGGACCTGCAAAAAAAACTTTCACTAGGTCTGGAAGCCAACGCCGGGGGTATAGCATAAGCTCCCCCTGACTTTGTCTCGGTAAGCTTAAATTAAAAACAATTTAATCGCTCTCTCCACCTATTTCATGTATCTCCTTGAAATTATGTCAAAACAAAATAATAATATTATAATTATCAAATCGCCCGCTCACCCCTACTTTTTTTTTAGGTCATTTGTCTGAAGAACAAGAAATCATATTGTTGTGGCCTTATTTAAAATTCTATGGCATGTATTTAACAAAATGTACAGTACATGCATATTTTATTGATAAAAAGTACATTCAATGAAAGAATTTGCTTTAAAAACACATAAATATTGGACTATGACCTCAGAATATCTTGAATCAGAGTAATTGAGTAAATGATGAAAAAAATAAAGGAACAAATCTACAGAGTGTGAGATACTCTGAAAGTCTAAGTTATGATTTCAAGAATATTGAGTTAATTTAATATTCACCCAGAAAAGCTTAGTATTGTAAATGTTTTATCACAAAAACATTTTCTTCCATAGCCAAACTTTTAGTCTTTATTACAGTCTCAAAAGAGTAAAAAATAAAATAAAGATGTTAACACTGTGCAACTCAAACTATCAAGCAAAGCATGCTACAGCTATGAATGCTGTTATTTTGAATGGTGCCTATGCCCTAAATTTCAGAGATACAGACAAACCTCTGGTGAAGTCATAGGGTCCTTGAGGGCGCTTACTTTTTCTCAGCTGACTGTGGTTAATTCTACCACTGCGGAAGTCAAATGCACTGAGATCAAATTGTTCTCCTAGCTGTCTAGCCAACTGGGGTTTGCTTCGAATCTTTTTACCATCTGGGCTGAAAAGTTAAAATCAAAAACTGGTAAATTATTGTGGTGGTCCTAGTGGTGACGGGCACAAATTGCCAGGCTACCATCAAGACCAAACTTGTACGCACAATGATGTATATATCACCCTTCCCTTGCATGTGGTCAAAGAGACAAGACGTGTAAAATTGCTGTGTACAAGCTATACCAATCGTTTACCACACTATATGGGGTGGTAATTGCCAAAAAAGGGCCTGTAAAATATCCATAGTGTTTTCTGTGTGGCTCCATCAGCAACAGTAACAGCTAGGGAGGAACACTATATTATCACGGTGTACAAATTCAATTTGATTTCACTGAAGACTTTTGAAGTTTAAACCAGAAATTATATGAGCAAAGTTTCCTACTAGCAATAAAATACCAATACATGTTTTAAGACATAGAATACATGAAGACTTAATAGCGAGCGGCGCAAAGCCGTTAAGCGCCGCTAGCAAAGCAAGCTCCATAGACAACGTGTATGAACAGAGGAAATTCGAGTTGAAATCTGCACAATGTTCAAAGAAAATTTTGTGGACCCCCGTGAAAAAAGTTCTACATATCCCAATAATCTTCTGCAGTGCATAGCAACATGGTGGAACAGGAAGTGTTTCTAAGGAAAATTCTTATCTCTAAATCGTATACATCTATTTCATTTAACAATGAAATATCCTTTAAAAACACTTAAGTAAACAACACAAATGCTTACGCAAAAAAAACTGTACCTATCTGAACTTTTGCTGACTTATGACGTCATTTCCTTCCCCGAATTTATCCGTCAATTTACAAAAACTGTCGAGAGCAAAGAAAGTTAAGTATGACGGTGATCTCCGCTCTAATTTCCCGCAATGCATTTAGAGGTGGATCAAGCGTCAGTAATGGATGCAACATGTAGGAAGTACTCAGTATCAGTGTTAGCGGCGACTCCTCAGTTTTGTATTGATATTTTTTTTTTGCTTAGTAAATACATACATGCATACAAATTCCATGCTTAATTACTGTCATATTGACCCAATCATATATGCATACGCTAGGTAGGTGACAAAAAAATATTAAATCAAAGGCCTTAAAGGCCTAAGAGTCGACTCGCTCTCAACATGTTTTCAATATTTTAATGGACATTTTTTTTACTACATTGTTTGTAAATACATACAATTTCTTTTCTGTCTTTTGTAAATAAATTTAAAATAGGTAATGAGCGATTATAGAGTGTTAATTGTGGCAGACATCACATTTATGAGACCACCTTTTAATAATCATATTATATGATAATCATAGTTAATGATCTTTACTAAAATATTGTTTATAGTAGGGTGGTTTGACACAATTATCATTTAATATCATATGATACAATATCGTATTATATAATGTGATATTTTATTATGTTATATAATATTGTACCATATTATATGATACAATATCGTACGACATACACCCAAAACTTTCACCAAGTCCGGACGCTGACAATATAGCATAAGCTTCCCCCAACTTCATCTCAGTGAGCTAAGAATCGTTCAAATTTTCGCTAAGTTGCACATTATAAAATTTCAACTTTGTGAAGTATTAGATATACGTTGAATCATGGTTCATGATAGTTACATATTCTGGCTGTCATTCACTACAAAATACTCTTCCATGTTTTCATATCAAGATTTACCTTTGTTGAAGCTGACCATGAATTCACTACAAAATACTCTTCCATGTTTTCATATCAAGATTTACCTTTGTTGAAGCTGACCATGATGAATTCACTACAAAATACTCTTCCATGTTTTCATATCAAGATTTACCTTTGTAAATTGACCATGAATTCAAATTGAATGCATACCCAGTTTTGTGTTATGAGGGTTTATAATAATATTTTTGAACTAAATTTGCAATATGACACACCTTGTCTTCTATATAAATCTAGACTTAATATTTCATATCCTTACTACATGTTATCAAGCACAAAATTTAGCGTTAAATATATTTGGCATCGAAATTTATCCACTTTATTCTACATCACTTCGAAAGCTACTTAATATTACTTCCAACTTTTATTTACTTTTAAAAATTTTCGTTTGTAAAAAACTAATGCAATTTTTGGGGCGCCGTAAATTGCAACTTTTTAATTTAACACATACAGACTGTAGCTGTAGGTTAATAAACATGATGCTCTCATAGTAAGCTTCTCTGATTTGACAAAATTCCAAAACAATCGAAATAACAAGATATATCTCAGTTCATTTTCTGTTTTAGATAAATACTATAAACGATGGTTTTTCACGGATAAACAAATGCAAAATAAATAGCTCAAAAATTTTACGTCTATTTGAACAGACTGTTGAAAGTCTATTCAAATCTTAAAATCCTATTGCACTTCCTCATGCTTGATGTTTCTTAACTTAAACTGTTGACTGAACATTACGCCGTTTCCCATTGGTTGCTGACTACGAATCTGAATTTTACGCGACTTTCAGGCCAGTTTATTTACCAGTTTACATTACCTAGTTCTTCTAATGAAAATCGAACATGACGAAAATGATCATCAAATATTAAAAAAGAATATTCCTTTATCACAATAATGTACATAAGTTATTACAATTATGTTTTATTCCTCGCTGCGCTGGAAAATCTTCTGTAAACACACACGCTATTTTAAACCTTTAAGTCACATGGTAATTACGTGGAGTTAGACAGGTTGTTCTTGAAACAAGATATTCATTCTCACCCATGTTATCTTCTTTACACATTTAAAGCTGCTTGGTCCGATTGTTTCTGTTATTACAGTATCAATTTTTTTCCATACAATCCATTTATCTTAGAAAGTTATGGACTTTCTCCTATTTACACCAGCAGAATCAATGTCCTTTCAAAGTTAGAAATATTCAAAGTAAATTAAAATGATTTCTTTTTGGGCAAACGAAAAAACAAACCAAAATGCATCACGGGAATGTTTAGAAAAGGAAACCGCTTGGTTTCGTCCCCCGAATGATTGGGGTTATTCAACCTGAATGCTATGCATCGATTGTAAAGAAAGCAAACTTCAGAAATATTAGCGAACAAAACTTACACGTTTATTTGTTATTTGTCTGATCATTTTGACCTTTATCTAAAGCGATGTCAAAGTCGTAATACAACCATACCCGTCTCGTCATCAGGGGTGAAATTTAACATGAGGCGAAATAACGCTGTACCTTTTTATGTCATTTGTTTTGTTAGCAAATTTTGTACATATTTTTCTTCATTGAAATTTGGCATATTTGACCGGAAAAATATTATTATACATATACTAAGCATAGGCGTCGTTTAAAAGCATGCATAAAATTTGATATAAAATCGGACCAAGCAGCTTTAAATAAAAAAGATTTTCTAAGCTAGGAGTAAATTGGATGTTATATATATATTTCTTTTCGTTTCCATATAAAATTTTTAAAAATTGGTTTGTACATTTGAGGTTCGATCCCGGTGCCTTTGGGTTTGGGTGCCGCGCTCAGGCTGTCTTGACTATTCGGTGTTCAATTTGTATCGCGTTTTATATAAGTAACGGTTACCATAGGAGTTAATATTAGAGCTGGGAACTATTTTCTTGTAATGAGTTATTCGGTTCTTGTGGTATTTAAACCCAGGACCAAGGCTCTATTGCCATTTGACAACTTAGCTACGACCACTTAGTCGCAAAATTGCTGATGTTTTTCTTTTTTCTCGTTTTTTAAAAGATAGCTGATCTCGATGTCCTGCTTTTGGCAAGAATATCTTTTTAGGATGCAGTACTTTTTGCGGTGGATACTTTATATTCGGGGCTGGCTGTTCCATGGATGAAACCAAATTTACTTGTATATAAAAACGATAATAAATTTGGCTAATGTTGTCACCTCCTTCATTATGCGTTTGTTTCATTTATTTATATGATTATGAACTTGAAATAATTTATGTTCGGCTGAGTGAAGCGAAAGAGAACATAACTTGTAAAAACATACTTTTAACATTTTGTTAACATGTTCTGTTGATATTTCAATGTGTGCGAGCGATACACATATTCCGTATGATAGAGACAGAGGACCAGCCTATTTCAATGACAAAGAAATAATAGACTGGCATGATGGTAATGCCTGTCTGATATGTGCAATATACAATTCTTGTAACCCTGTTTCAGAACATAGCTTTATATATAGAGACAAGGGTCTGTTACCCTCATAACCCTGTTTCAGAACATAGCTTCATATAGAGACAAGAGTCTGTTACCCTCGTAACCCTTGTAACCCTGCATAGCTTTATATAGAGACAAGTGTCTGTTACCCTCGTAACCCTTGTAACCCTGTTTCAGAACATAAGCTTTATATAGAAACAAGGGTCTGCCTCGGGTGTGTTAATATTACCTTCGTTACCCCTGTTTCCATGTTTTACAGAAGACACAGGTTTTATACAAAATTTTAAGCATGGTTGAAGTTTAAATTAGGAAGGGTTATTATTATATATTAGTCTGGTTCGTTCCGTTTGTAACTGGGTTACAGAATTGCTGCACTGGGAAACTGTACTGTATTCTTACCATATATGTTGGGCAAGTCCAGGGGTTGCATTAAACAGTGATGAGAGATGTGCAGTTCTCTTTGCGCTTGCCCCAACAGTTGCACCGTAAAACATATTGTCTCTAATTTTTTAAACACTTCTTGATTTTTCAAAATTTGATTTTTTCAGTTTTGAAGAAAATTTACATAGTAAGAGAAAGTTACTGCCCTTGCAACACATCACGGAAAATAACATTTTAAAAAGGGTCTTTCGAGATTTCCCCCATTCGATGCCTTTTCTAAGTTCTAACAATAACAATGGGGGCTGCCATATGTGCCCCGTCGGCCATAATGGCAAGGGTTAACAAGGTTAACAAACACATAAAACAACAAAAAAGGGTAAAAAATGCACACAATCCCACGCACTACCTGATTTAGACTTTCTTCCACTTTTTTCAACGCAATTCCAATGCTCTTATTTTACCTTATATAATAAACATCAGTTTTCCCGGCAGAAAGTCCCGATTTTCTGACAACCTCTTCGCGTTTCCAGCCTGGGGGTAGACCGACACAGTCCAGTCTGCGTTTTTCCATCTTTGTGTGGTATGTCCCCGGAGAATTTTAAGTAAGTCGTACAAAGAATGAGTTCTTAGCGCCCACTCAACAGGCTCCATTGAGTACACTTTATGCACTGCAGTAATGCAACGCTTTTAAGAAGGATTTATGAGGTAATTAATACTGAATTATAGTCACAAATTGCTGCTTATTAGTTAAAATCGACTATATATCTTCTATAGTTCAGTATATATAACACTATATATTACTTATGTCAAATATTTTATGTGCATGAACATGATGAATATAAAAAGATTTTATGTACACACATTACATTTAGGCCTAATTAACTTCCAGTGCACATAGGCAGCCTTAAACACAAAGGTAATCTATTTTGTATTTTAGACATGGAATATATTAAGTATGCTACATGTATATAAATATAACTGTAGCTATAGGGTGAGTTAACCATGCATTGGACACATTGTGACATACCTTGGATCAGAGTCGTACAACTTTTGTTGAAAATATAACGTTACAAATAAATGTGCATGCGCTCATGTGTTGTTTTGTATATCCCTAGATTAGAACTACTGAATTTTATCATTATTGAGAATTTGACAGTCACATTGTCAAAGAAATAGCAACATAGGCATTGTAAAATAACGTCAAATACGCCATCATTGAAAATTAAGTAACGAAGAAACAAAAGCATTATTTTAAAGTTGTGTATTTGATTGTGAATTAATGAAAAGCACCTTCTACCTAATATAATAATTAGAAAGAAGTAATTTACAAACAAAATTTGATTATAGGGACTTGCATGGACACGATTTGACCTCAAAATTAAAAACTTTATTTTTCCAAATTTAAAGGGACTTGGACACGATTTTAGATCAAAATTTTCTTTTTCTTTGTTTATGTATAAAATGGTTTACTTGCTCATTTTGAATGATTAACCAAAATTTTAATGATAGAAGTCAAGTTATAAAAGAGATACAGAGGTAAGAAATCATTGTTATGTAAACAAAGCTTGAGTTTATATTTGTTTACAAATAATGTAAAGTATGGAATTACCATTTCTTTGACCAAATGACTTGTGGCAAACAAGGTTTACTGAATTCAATGTGTTCTTAGATGATATGATAAACAAAAAAAAGCAATATTTGATTGAGACTTAAATTATACCAATAACATACAATATGTAAACCATAACAAAGCTTGAGCTAATTTGTTTACAAAACAAATTTTAAGATTTTCAAGATCTGTATCTTGCTTTTAACTCAATATTTTACTTTCAAATTTTGACAAAGCATTAATTATTAAACATTCTAAACATTAAAATAAGTCTTAAAAATTTGAACAATTAAATATATGTCTGACAAGGTCATATTTGCTTCTTATATTCATTTCACCATGGATCGGACACAAATTAACCATTCATCGGACAGTTTTCAATACATTATTTTTTCTAATGATAAACATGTTAGGTGTCCTTTCCTTGTGATATACTTGTGATATACTTTAAATGTATTGTAAAACAAATAAATGAGTAAATAAAGTAATTGATACAAATATTTTCCTCAGACCACTCAAAATTAAAGTTTTATGGATACTGGCTTAATCTTAATCCAAAGTTTTAATCTCTACTGTATCTCTACTGTATAGCTGCATGTCCGATGCTTGGTAAATATTGTCCAACCATGGTGAAATATTTAGTTCAACTATTCATTTATTTGCTTTATTTTCTATGTTTTTAAAAATTTTAATAATTTTTCTCTAATAATTAAGCAAGGGGAAAACCTGTAACTTTTAAAACAAGTTTTATTAGCTCACCTGAGCTGAAAGCTCAAGTGAGCTATTCTGATCACATTTTGTCTGTCCTCCGTCTGTCCGCTGGACCAATTTCAACCAAACTTGGCACAAAGCATTCTTAGGCAAAGGGAATTCAAAGTTGTGAACATCCTTTTACAAGGGGATCAAGATAAATAGAAATTATTGAATTTTTTTTTAGAAATCTTCTTCTCAAGAACCATTTGGCCAGGAAAGCTGAAACTTTTGTGGAAGCATCCTCAGGTAGTGAAGATTCAAAGTTGTGAAAATTATGACCCCCAGGGGTAGGGTGGGGCCCAGTTGGGGGTTGAATTTTACATAGAAAGAAATATATAGAGTACCCAGTAAATATAAAAAAGTAAAGTTGTGAAAATTATGACAATTGGGGGTAGGATGGGGTCACAACTGGGGGGGGGGGACAAATTTTTACATAGGAATATCTTCTAAAAATTATTTGCTTAGAAAAGCAATTTCAGATAGTGTGGATTCAAATTTAAAATCAAAATTTTTAGGAGTATGATGGGGGGGGGGGGGGGATGGACTTTTATTTATACAGGATCTACATGTAATATACCACATTGTCCACATATTTTTTATTATGACTCCATTAAGCTGATTTTATCATGCCTATTGTTGATCAGGTGAGCGATGTGGCCCATGGGCCTCTTGTTTATATTTTGACTATAATTGATGCGTTATCAAAGAGAAAAAGCCAAGGGTGTCCGATGCATGGTGAAATCACCCTATGTCTTTTTGCTCATGGTTAAGTCTTGTTTATTTTTGCTTCTTTTGCCCTGAATGTCAGTGGATATGCAAATTGAAAATATGACTTAATTATTGAAAATTATATTATTTAAATATAAACGGTAAACAGAGTAATTAGTTATATATATTATCCTTGTCAAATAAAACCAAACAATTTATAACACTATCGTTATAGTATTGAAGATTGAATTTACAGCCAAACAAAATCTACAAAGTTAAAAAACAGTAGGCCCCCCTATATATTTCATCAAAAAACCCATGGATTACAATCCTCTCCTCTGCTTTCCTCTCCTTGGAGAAGAGGAGCGGATCGTAAACCATTCAGGCATTGGCTAGCAAAAATGCATGAACCCATATGTGCAATCAGAGACATAATTAACATATAATGTTATTTATATCTCTGGTGCAATATATTGATTGTACATTTATCTAAAACAAAATTTTTGAAGCCAAAAAATTTAAAATGTTATGTGGCAGGCAAGACATTTTTTTAATTCAAATTTGATATAGGGGGAGGGGGGATTAATAGTTAAAAAATGGAGTTATTTCCCATAGAATAATTGCAATGAAATATATATTCATGCCAGCATTAAATTGACCTAATTATGCCAGATGCCTGAAAAACTAAATACAATTCTTTTAGCCATATTATTTAAAGATGTAGTTTGAATTGTACAAGAGTTTTTATTCATTAAGTATATCATAATTAATGCTATGACTTTTTGTAGAAACCGAGATGAACAATGGTAAGATATTTAATGGAGACACAGCTTGGTTTTCTTCCAGTGTGTCACAGAAAGTGAAGAATTTGTGGAGTAAGTCGATAATCAGAATTTATTACCGGTGTTATATAGTGCCTTTTCCCCCTAGCCATCTTTCCCCCCGGAAAAATGGCTATGTAGCAGATTTCCCCCCCGGAAAAATGGCTATAAAGCAGTTTTTCCCCCACGGAAAGCTGATTATAATAGCGAGTTTTCCCCATTTTTATCACCTGATTACCCCCACGGAAAACCTAGTATATAGTTGATTTTCCCCCTTTTTTACATTCCGGTCATGTTTATGGTGGACCATTCGTGACAATAATTTGCAATAACTGATATGATATTAATTTCTGTAAAAAGGATAATTATGGCATTTATTAATATATAGAATAAAATACATGGTTTTTCAATCCCAAATATGAACTAGGGCACGCGCCTTCATAACATTCATGTGTCATCATCGTTTATTTCACCTGTTTTTTGGAACACCTTTTACACGGATTTCGGAATACCTCGGATCTTTTTAATCTAATCGATGCTTATCTACAGTTTTGACTTCGACGTTATGAACACCTGAGAACACATTTGTGTGAAAATATGCCAGTTTGGAACTTTAATTTTCCACTGTATTACCATCTATGTATTAGCTTCTCCCAGGAAACCAACTGACCAACCTTGACTAAATGTTGTAGAGGAAGGGAATAAAAAGTGGAAATGTATTACTCTCTCCATCCAAAAGGCTATCAATTTTAAATTAATACCGTTAGAATTGACGATCTTAAAAGCAATTATATACCGGTATTTCTTCTTCTAAATATCAAACTGGAGACAGAGTGCAATGATATGATAAGAAAATGAAATGTTTTAGTTTTACTTTGATTGATGGGGTTCTAAATCATGGGGAAGGGGTATTTTAATTGATTATGTATAAAAAGCATGTGTAAAGTACATGTACCAGTAAGTGTTTACAATTTTGTTTTAAAGTTACACATATTCATATTTTTAAGCACATTTTTTACGGAATGCGAGATTTCATGATGTAAACATTTTTTTTAAAAAAATGAAATGTCTTCACAACCAGAACAATGTCGGCATCTTTGCTGGTTGCTTTGGAAAATGTGAAGTGGAGCCTGAACTAACCTTTAATATGTATATATTATCACTCACTATTTGCTAATTTTTCCACTTTTTAGTTTGCAACGTGATTTATAAATATACAATTTTGAAAACGATGCCATATAAAACAAGATATGCGATTCATTTACCTTAAAATCTTATCATACTATTTGTCTCATATCTTTGCAATAAAGATTTACTTGTGTACCATATTATTTCTTCTAACAATGAAACAAGAGTAATTAAAAAAAAAAAACAAAAAAAAAACCCAACACATCGATTGTGATGAGCTGACTTTTTTTTTTTTAAATATAAGCTTGTTCTTCTAAACAACTAACAAGTAAAAAAAGTCGTATGGTTATTTATTTTTTGGGAATAATGAACATACCTGCGTACCTTTTTAAAAAATTTTGTTCGTAAATTTAAAAAGAAAGCAGAATTAAACGTAATTTTCAATCATTTTGATGAAGAAATATATGAGTGAGTGTGTATTTTTAAATGATGTTTCTACTTTTAAATGACCGTAAAAATATGTTCATGTGGTCATCTATAGTTTTTGAGATATGGGCCCTAAAAAATACATATTCTTTATAATTGGATTTCAGACATCATACTCGAAAACAACAAAGGCCCCTACCCTGCATGGGGGGGGGGGGGGAGGGGGGGGGGGGTTGGCTAAAATTTTCAGTGTCATCTACTTGTGGTATACCACTATCACTGTGAAAATATGGTTAAGTGGTCATCTCTAGAATTTGAGATTCGGGTCCCTACTTATAGAACACTGTAACGTTTCTGAGTTCGATATGGGATTCGGCTGCTCTGCCTGAGCAAATCAAATAGAGAATTGGAATTGAATAGTCAATTTCCTCAATCACAGATTTTAATTTGAAATATGTACAGATATTATCCCCCGGTTCTCTGTGACTGTAAATTACAATTGTGTATGCGCTGCTCGGGGACAGGAGCGCACGCGTCGTTCCGGGACTGTAGCGTACTAACCACAGTCAACAAGCCAATTTGTATATTTATTTATTCCAATATACACCTAAAGTCTCGAAAGCCTATTACAGTCACGTTAGACTATAGACAGGTTAATCTAACCAACCTTTAT
This sequence comes from Magallana angulata, assembly GCF_025612915.1. Lineage (NCBI taxonomy): Eukaryota > Metazoa > Mollusca > Bivalvia > Ostreida > Ostreidae > Magallana > Magallana angulata. The sequence continues at coordinate 27,372,042 of NC_069113.1, read as the reverse complement.
TTCTTCCCTGGCTTCGATGTGTTGATGTTTCGGCCGTCAAACACAGACTCTCCGATCCTACTGAATTTCTCAGCTTATATACCCTTCAGGTATCATGTGACCAGCTGAGGATCGAATGGGATGCGTAAATGAAACCGGAAGTTAGTCAGCACAATTCTACCACAGGGAACCGAAGGGATATTTTTGATTTTGATTATAACTGCACTTCAACACTATTCAATCATTATAATGGAGTTTTAAACATCGGGCCCTGAAACATCAAGAGCCCCTGCCCTGAGGGCTTAAATTTTCTTGTAAAACCAAGTATTTTTTTTTTTTCAATTAATTACCTAAATTAAGTTCTATGTGTAACACACATGTTCAATTTTCAGCCATTGTCTATAAAAATTATAAATCGGCAAAACAAAACTTAACCTGTACAGATGAATGCAAATATATGCTACCTGGGAGTGTAAAAACATTGATTTAAATCCTTACTGGATTTCCATGAATATTTTTGGGAGTTGATTTTAATCAACTCTCCTATGCAGTTACTCTGACAAACCGAAAACGAAACAGTGTTTGGACCAAAGCACAAATCATCGCCGCTGACAAGAATTAGTTCTTGAGAATAATTGGTAAATTCGAAATAATGTATGCTAAAGCATTGTTTTCAAGGAAACATATTTATAAATACCTTGAAAATAGTCAGATTTAAAAAAGTACGAAAAATTTAGATATTTTTGTAGTTGTATGTATTCATACGCCAGAGTTCAATACAGTCTCGTTCAACTCGAGCGTTTGGTTGAACGAGACGAGAGTTCAATACTGCTTGGATCCATAAATTCTCCAGAAATATTTTCTTTTACTAATACATAGTTTGATTGAATTTATTCTATTTTTAAATATTACTTAACATGATTCATATGGGGTTTTATCAACATTCTTGAGTTGAAAAAGTCCAAAAATTCATATTATTAAAATGTGCGTAATTCAAATACAGATTAGAAACTACCTGTACTTGTCTTGCAAAATAACATATCATTGATTGTAAAATATATAAACATTAATAAAATCAACTCCCATCAGTTATTCGGTACTTTGATTTATAAAATCTGAACCAAAAGCATGAGGGAGAAACCCTACTATGGGGGAAAAGCTACCCGGGGGGAAAGGGTACCATATAGGAGGTTTTCCGGGGGGAAAAGCTACTATGGGGGAAAAACTGCTATACAACACCGGTATTACTATAGAATCTTTTTATTTTATTGCTTCAAGCCAAGAGTTTTGGAGTACTTGGCATTTCTTTATTTGTTAGAATAAAGGCTTAGTGAATAGGTAGCGGTAGTAAATTATATCAAAGTACTGAAGAACTGACGGGAGTTGATTTTGTCGATGTTTATTTATTTTAAAATCAATGATATGTTATTTTGCATGACAAGTACATGTATACGTAGTTTCTGATTTGAATTACGCATATTTTTATAATATGAATTTTTGAATTTTTTCGACTAGAATGTCGAGAAACCTCCATATGAATCATGTTAAATAATATTTATATTTAAAGATAAAATCAATTAAATCAAACTATGTATCAGTGGTAGAAATATTTCTCGAAAATTGTATGGATCCAAGCTATATTGAGCTCTAGTCTCGTTCAACCAAACGCTCGGCTGACACCGTAAATCTCCGACAAGGATTTACGGAGACAGCCGAGCGTCGAGTTGAACGAGACTATGTTGAACTCCGGCGTAGGAATACATACGACTACAAAAACTATTTAAATTGTTCGTATCATTTAAAATCTGACTTTTTTTAAGGTATTTGTAAATAAGTTTCCTTGAAAAACAATGCTTTAGCATACATTACATCGAATTCATCAATTATTTTCAAGATTTAAGTCTTGTCAGGAGCAATGATTTGTGCTGAGGTCCAAACACTGTTTCACTTTCGGTTTGTCCGAGTGACTGCATAGGAGAGTTGATTAAAAATCAACTCCCAAAAATTAATAAGTGTAAAGAATCTGCCTATGGAAGTTTGAAGCTTGATTAATTAGATTTGTAAATTGATGTACTAGAATATCCAAACTAAAGGCTTGGTCAGACAATCGTTTCCACCCATAAAAGATTAATATTTTATGATGAATAAGATAAGATTTGAAAACAAAATGATATGTCTTTTAATAACAATTGAGCATTAAGCATTGAGCTGTTGTTTTAGAATGTATAAATATCTAGAGAAGGGAAACAGCTGATACAGTATTGGCTTAATTTGCTGTGTGTGAATTTTATCAATAATTGCTTTCATTGCAGAAAGAAATGGTGGACAGATGTCACCACTGGATTCAGCCATGTTCATTTTCAGTCGAGATTTCACTGCACTAGATACATTGCAGTGAGTAAAGCAATCAATACAATGTACTGCCAAATCTCTTTGCTTCCAAAAAAAGCCGCAATTAAAATTGTGGATATATACAAGTAAAAAACATTTTTCGTACCCGTAAAAAAGACAAGAGACATAGCATTTCTCCTCATTTTATTTCTTGTTCTGTCAGGATCTTCAGCAGTGAGGCCTACCTGGATGAGCACCTGGCTGTAATACATCCTATGTATATCTCTGACAGTGTCACCAAGGGATCAAAGACTGTCCTAATGCAGTACAAACTTCCTCCAGAAGAGGTGTACCAAGGTAGTTAATAGATGGGGGAAAATAAAGTTGTTGTTTTTTGGCCAAACTAATATCTAATATGGTAATCATGGGGGTGTGTTCCCCTTTTTTCACACATTTGATAATTGGGTATAGAACAATAGGTGTGAAATGTGTTGTGATAGCAATTATGATTTCGATCTGTGATTTACATGTACCTTGATTTTGACCTGTTTTTTATCGGCACATTAAACAAGAAAAATAAAAAGATTTCGTTGTGCTATATATGACTAATAAATATGCAAAAAAAAACCCAGCAATTTTTTAAAAAAAATAATATTTTGTGTTTTACGATTAATATAATATGTAAAAATATTATTTATAGGAAGAATATAGAGAGATTTTGTTGTGTTTTACGATTAATGATAATAATACAGAGGGTTCCACATAATCTGATAGCGGTTAATCGAATAATTCGGTTAATCTGATATAGTCTCAATTTTCGGGACCAGGCGAGCTTTAATGCTTTTTGAGCATGACAAAAATGAATGCCAAATGACACATCTATAATCTCTTGTCCATAATCCCTGAAAGTTTGAACTCAATATCTTTTACCATTTATGAGGAGATCCCTGGACAAGCCGACCCTCTGAAAATCACTAAAACGTCATTATCTTAAGAACGGAAATGATGTCATCAAAATAAAAAATGTATTATAAGTTCATATCAATATCTATTAGATCTGAAAGTTTCATGTAAATCGGCCAAGCCATTTCCGAGAAATCGCGTGCACAAATTTTGTAAGAAAAAAATAATAACTAGAGCAAAGGTCGTTGCAAAGTAACGAGTGGGTCTTCCGTTAATGTCGAAAGTAGAGCTAGAAGTTCCTGTTAAAAGCAGAGTTCTTAAACCAATAACAAAAAGTAACTAAATTAAAAAGATAAAAAAATCTCTAAAAATTCTTGGTACCACTTAACAAAATCCAAATAATTGTGAGTATGAATTAACAAAAACCTTTACGATTACAAGAACGACATAACCAAAAACCAATCTGAATTAACAATTATCGAATTATTTTTGGTTCATTTCTGTTCATTTTCTTCGCAGAAGATGAACGTATTGAAATCAAATTTGGTATACAGGTTTATCATGATAATATCTAGGTCAAGTTCGATATTGGGTATGATCGAGCAATTTTCGACAGAGTTAAGGCCCTTGGACGTAGAAAAATTCTAGTTTTTTGCAGTTTCCGCTCATTTTCTTCGCAGATGTTGAACGTATTGAAATCAAATTTGGTATACAGGTTTATCATGATAATATCTAGGTCAAGTTCGATATTGGGTACGATCGAGCAATTTTCGACAGAGTAATGGCCCTTGGACATAGAAAAATTCTAGTTTTTTGCAGTTTCCGCTCATTTTCTTCGCAGAGGATGAACACATTGAACTGAAATTTGGTATACAGGTTTATCTTGATAATATCTAGGTCAAGTTCGATATTGGGTATGATAGAGCAATATTCGACAGAGTTATGACCCTTGGACTAAGAAAAATTCCAGTTATTTGAAGTTTACGTAAATTTTCTTTGTGGATGTTTCCAAGGGAGGGGGGCATAAGTGTTTCACAAACATCTCTTGTTTTTTGTATGTGTGCTTGTACAAATAATGTTTTTTTTGTTTTTTGTCAATTACCCTGTTTTATGAAACAAACTATAGCAATGAAGCAATTATCTCACCTGGTCAAATTCCCGTTTCACACACATTTTTTTTTACGGTATACCAAATTTTCAAATGTGTGCAAAACGGGAACAAACCCTCATGAGTTTGGTGTGAGTCGATCAACCTTATCAAAACAGAAGCTAAGTCTGAGCAAACATGCAGCAAAGGCAAACACTGGGTTCCATAGGGGTGTGCCTTCTGTAAAGTTGTGTCTAGTTAAAAAACTCTAGTTGTTATTGTACAGCCATATGCAATGCTTTCCTACCAACATTGTATTTTGAATTCATCCCCTTACGGCCATCTCGATCAATAAAAAAAAAATGGCCTAAATTCAAGCAACATACCAGAATTTTGTCAAGGGCTATTTAATTTCATTAAGTGAATTTAAAAAGAGGAAAATTAATTTTCAGTGCCATTGATATTGGGAAAAATTAACATGGAGCATGTACAGTAGTTTTGAAATTGGTATGTTTTATTTATCACAGCAACTAAAGACAAACAAGTTTACAAATGGGACAGAAACTCGGACCTGAAGAATGAACAACAGCAAGTACGTACCATGATGGCTATTGATGCATGTCTAACTGATTTCTAGTAATCTTTTAAACATAGCATTTTAGTACGATTTGAGTTATAATACACTTATTTAATTATACCCCATGCAATAGGTTGTGAGGAGTATAATGTTTTTTAGCCATCAGTCTGGAGTTTTTTTGTAAGCACAACTCCTCTGAAACAGCTGCATGGAATTTGTGAAACTTTGTAGATACTTGGGACACAATGTGTACATATGCATATTATCAGAGTCCAATTTGGATTCCATTATTTTTGTGGGAATTTTGGCTTAGAACTTTGGCCATATATTGAATGTAGACAGTTTGTAAGCGCAACTTTTCTTAAACCGCTGTATGGAATTTCGTTAAACTTTGTATGTACACAAAATGTAGATGTGCATATTACCATGAAATTCAGACCCCATTATTTTTCCGTGGATTTTTACACTTTTGTTGTTGTTAAAGACAAAAGTATAGATATCCAAACTTGCATGCAATTTTGATGTGCTGATTTTAGGAGTTTTGGTCATTTTATAATCAAATTATTTTGTGTATTAATGCATACTCTGACATTTATTTTGTGTAGCATCGTCAACTAATGAGGTGGTGTGGGGTATGTGAGCTTTTTAGGGCCCCACTCTGCGGGCATCCTATAGTGATCAGTCTGTCCGTCCATCCATCCTTTTATCTGTCCATCCGAGATCTCTTGTCCAGAGCATTTTTTCTCTCCCCTTGGCCCAATCTGGTTCATACTTCACTTACAGAGCGCCTTTGGGTAAATAATGTGCAGTGACCTTGAATCATGTTTATAGGTCTAAGGTTAAGGTCGTAGCAGAATTGTATGAAAAATTCTTGTCTGGGGCATATCTTCTTTCCCCTTAGTCCAATCTGGCTCATACTTCACTCACAGAGTACCTATGGTCAAAGGGCGTGCAGTGACCTTAAATGGAGTTTGTAGGTCAAGGGTAAAGGTCATATCAGACCATGAAAAATTTCTTTTTTAAGGGCATATGTACTCTCCACTAAGCCCTATTTGGCTCATACTTCACAAAAACAGGGCTTTTGAGTAAAGGGTGTGCAGTGACCTTGAACCAAGTTTCAAGGTCAAATGTGAAGGTCATAGCAGAATTGTATGAAAAATCCTTGTGCAGAGCATGTCTTCCCTCCCTTTGGTCCAATCTGGCTCATACTTTACCCACAGGGTGCCTTTGATCAGAGTATGCAGCAACTTTGAATGATGTTTGTAGGTCAAGTGTCAAATTCATATCAGATCACACAGAAATCCTTTTTTAAGAGCATATGTACTCTTCACTTCACCCTATTTGGCTCATTCTTCACTTAAACAGAGCTTTGACTTTGAACCTAGTCGATGTGAAAGTCATAGCAGATCTGTTATAATCAGTTTTTGACCATAGATAATTTTCCATTTGCTTAATCTTGCTCAGGTTAAACAAAAATGCCTGTATGTAAGGGGTAATAAGATTGATCTAAAAGTTCAATGCCAGCTGGAAAATTTTCAAGTAATACGTCAAGGTCAAAGCAAAATTCTTTGAAATGCATCATATTATTGTCCATTATTTAAGCGGGGCCCTTAGAGATGGTCACTCAATGTTGTCTAGTTTAATCTGCTTTAATTTGACAAGAGAGTTCTGCTGTTTGATTGGTATTACTGATATGGGCAAGAAACAAATGTCCTTACATTTGAAAAAGAATACCTGGGATTAAATTGCATAATCTGAAAAATTAAGTTTGAAGATGTTATGTAACACAAAATTTTAATTCATATGAAGAAAATAGTCATGGTTAGATTAAGATTTCATTGCATTTTTGTACATAATACACCTGCAACAATATACCGGTACAGGGTTTTTTCCATCACCATTCAATTTTGAAATTCACAGGTACTGGGGTATATACATGTACATTGTTTTCCAGGTCAGAACAGGCAGACAGACTTGCAGAAGAGCAAAGTTGTGTCTGGATGAAAATACGGGCAATGAATCTGAAGGAGCCAAAACCAGAAGAAGACAGGGACCAAGTTACACAGACAGTGAAAATGACAGTTCTGTCACCATGACCACAGAGAGACAGCAGTCAGCTGTCGTGCCAAGGGAAGTGCTAGGTACACAGATTTATGTTATTTAATATTTACTTTTATTAGTTTATTTCCTCATATAAACCTATAAAAGAAGAAAACTTATATTTCTGTGTGAACAAGAGGTCATATTTTTGATTTCCTCATATGAACCTATAGATGAGAAAAACTTTCATTTCTGTGTGAACTTCTTAGCAGGTCAAGAGGTCATATTTTTATGTCACAATGATCATCGCAAAAGCTCATGGTTTGACTGTTGCATTATTATAAACATAAAAACATGGTTATATTCTTAAGGCCTAAAAAAAAAGTTGTATGTTTAGGGTAACCCGACTTAACCTACAAAAATGCCCCGATCCTACCATTTTTAGATGTCTGTTTTTATCCGATTGTGAATTTTATATTATTTTTATTAAAAAATCTGTTTTTAAATATGACACAAACAAACATTCTTAGGATTCATGCAGAAAAAAATATGAAAAAATAAAAAAAAATCCCTACCTACCTAATTTTTTCATCAGTGTTACCCTAAACACACAAATTTTTTGATAGGCCTAATTATGAGCAATTTGACTTTCTAAAGGGTAAATATAAGTAATTAACAACAATATTAACAAGAGGCCAATTGGAATTATGAATAATGAAGTCAGTTTTTCATACAGATGTGAAAGAATAGAGAAGAAGATTTTTAAAATATGCATTAACACTATATTGCCCCTGCCCATGTCCTGAACTCCTGACCCAGGGGCCATGAATTTCACAATTTTGGTAGAGTGGACATCATAACCATGTACAATGTATTCAGTTTTTTGCCCACATGTGTGGGAGTAAAGATGAAGATTTAAGATTTAATACATTTTTACTATATGGCAATATTGGCCCCACCCTAGAGCCCGAACCCCTAACACAGGGGTCACGAATTTCACAATTTTGGTAGAGGGCATCATGGACATTATAATCATGCATTTAGTTTTTAACAAATGTATATGGGAGAAGAGAAGATTTTCTAAGATTTAATACATTTTAACTGTATGGCCATATTGGCCCCACCCAAGAGCCTGAATCCCTGACCCAATGGCCATGAATTTCACAATTTTGGTAGAGGGCTTCATGGACATCATTAGAGCTGCCAACCCTTACTATTTTGGCGTAAGGCTTACGAAATTAGCGTATAAAATCCGCCTTACGATTTTTCTTTTTATTCTTCCGATTTCGTTTTTTTTTTATCAAGATCTGAAATACTGGAATTTTTATGTCCGTCCGTCTACAGTTTTACTATTATAATACCGAGCGCAGCGAGAGGCGGGCACAGCCCGCCTCGCAAAGCGAGGATTAATGGTAACACGTATATATATGAAAATCAGTGAATAATGAAATTTGAATCAGGGGTACTTAGGCCAAAAAAAAATTCTTCCAGTCCTGGGCGCCGCCATATTGGCAGCCATTTTGTTTTTAAAAAGTTAGTTCGATCATTGATTGACTGGTACTTATCAATGTTTATTGCCCCTAAACTCCATTAAAATTTTCTAGTGTTTCAATAAAAGGTAATTTGAATTAAAAGAAATAAAAGAGGACACCAGATAAGTTTAAATAGTGCTTCAATCAAGAAACATGACTAATTCTATGTATATCTTATTAAATTATCAGATGGAAAATTATAAAAACATTAACATCAAGGAACTGATCTTTTAGATACTGACTAAAGTATTCTATTTTATTACCACGGCATTTATGTGAATTAAATTGATAAACAATGAAAGAAGAAATAAAAAAAAGTTCGGAATAACGTAACTCTCTTCGGCCATTTCCGAAGACAAAACGTGTACGTTTCACGTATGAAGCATGACATCATAATTTGTTTTCCCTTGGACTGAAATGTCACATTTTTATTGGTTTAAACATAGCACGTGATTGCCTCATATATCTCTATATTTGTTCTGTGAGAAATAATATTAGGCAATATGGCCGTCATTGGTCGATGCTTCGCTTACTCATTTTGACATTTCTTAGTATTTAATACATAAACCGCATGCCGGAAGTTCTAAAAGTATTTGGAGTAGTTGCCCTTTGAAATTCTTTAAAATTAGAGTAGTTGCCCTTAGAATATTGACGTCACATTGTTTTGTCTGGAGCAGAACAAAATGGCAGCGTCGAAATTTGTTCAAATCTCTGCAGAGGAAAGGGAGAAAACATTTAAAATTGAATAGCAACAAAACATTGTAAGTAAACATGGCTAAAGCAAAGATTTTTAAAGAGTATTTGAAAGGTGAGATTGAAAATTTTGCAGAGTTTAAATGAGTTAAATTGGACGATATGTTAGGCATCTTGTACATGGCTTTGCGTAGATAATCGCTATTTGTGAATAAATATGTCGCTTGATAGTCCTCGGGAAAACAAAACACTTATTAGGTTAGTTACTGACTCACTACGGAAATATATTGGGTTGATCAATCTCATAGACGGCTCGGCTTCGCCTCGCCATCTATGAGATTGATCAACCCAATATATTTCCGTAGTGAGTCAGTAACTAACCTAATAAGTAATAGTAGACTGAGCATGCGACGTTTAGTTAAACTTTTGCTAATGATTTGAGTAGGCAACCAGGCGGATCCTACTGTGTCCGTTTCAAATAAACTTTATTCTACAAAAATCAAACTGCACTGTGTTAAATTTGCGCTCGGTCCAACGGTCACACCGTTTACATATTAAATATTGTCATACTCTCTACAGCTCTTACTTGTATCTCGTCTCGCTTATAGAAGGCCGATATTTTCAATCACATTCATGTGAAAGTTTTATCGTAAACAAAATGGAACCCGCCGAAACGTCCACGTTGAAAAGGAAAGCCAGCTGAAAATAACAATACTCCCCCTAAAAAGAAGACACAATGGAACCAAAAGTATAAAGAGGACTACCATGTTAAATACGACTGTATTTTGAAATCGGGAAAAGGTATTTTTTATGCCAAGTGTGTGGTTTGTGGCGTTGACTTTAACATTTCACACGGGGGAGAAAACGATGTAAAGAAGCATATAAAAACAATTAAACATCAACAAACTTGTAAAAGTGCCTGTTTATCTAAGAAAATGGACAATTTTTTTGTTAAAAAATCCGACTCTTCTGGAACAACGAAATCGGAATGTTTATTTACGTCATTTATAATTGAACATAATCTTCCAATAAGTATTGCAGACCACGCAACAAAACTTTTTCCTAGAATGTTTCCCGACTCTGAAATGGCAAAAAAATATAGCTGTGGCCGCACTAAAACTTCAGCAATTATAAACGAAATGGCAAATAATGTTAGACAATGCATGGTATTAGATTTAAATGGGAAAGCCTACACTGTATCAACAGACGGGAGTAACGATGTTGACATGAAACTTTATCCAATTGTGCTAACATATTTGGATGAAAAACTTTCAAAAAATGTTAATTGTCTTTTATCTGTTCCAAACTTAGAAGGAAAATCAACAGGTGAAAACATTGCGAATTTAATGTGTAGTGAACTTAAATTAAATGGACTTGACATAAAAAACTGTGTTTCACTTAGAGTGGACAATGCCAATGTAATGATTGGAAAGAAAAAAGGAGTAGCAGGATGTTTGCTTAAAAAAAACAACAAAATGATTATTCGTGGGTGCCAATGTCATCTTATTCATCTGGCTGCTGAAAAAGCAGCAAAAACTTTGCCTTATCAATTCAATGAAATTTTAGTTGATTTATTTTATTACCTAGAAAAATCAGCTAAAAGAAAACAAGAACTTGCAGAATTTCAGATCTTGAATGATAGTCAGATACAGAAACACAAAGAATACTGAAACATGTCTGCACAAGATGGTTATCTATGGGTGTGTGCCTCAGTAGACTTATTTAAAAATGGGTCCCATTGCGAAAATATTTTGAATCCAAAATGAAAGACGATGACAAAAATAAAAGTGATACAAAACAAAAAAAAGATATGAAACAGGTCAGTGAATCGAATGAAGTTTGTGGACAAAATGATGGTAGTAAAAGCAAGACTTGTACCAAACAAAAATGTTCAAACGGTAGAGAAAAATCTTCAGTGCAGAAACAACAGACTGTTCTTTGTTTTGCAAGTCAAACAAGCTCAACATCTGTAAAGATAACGAATAAATCAATTCCAAAGTCTGATGTTGGTAAAGGAACTGGATTACAAGAAGAAAACAGAACTTATATCCTGGAACAAAGGCTATACAGACTTTTGTCATCTAGACGTTGTGCAGTGTATGCTGTGTTTTTGCAGAAATGTGTCCAGGTGTTTGACAAATTTAATACTATGCTTCAGACTGAGGAGCCTTTAATATACAAACTGCAGCGGATTCTATTGTCTCTTTACAAAGAAATTTTACAAAGACTTATCAAACCTGGCTGTATTGCTAAAGAAGAAAATATTTTGCGGGTGGATTACAAACATAAGGATGACCAATTTCCCAATGAAAGCCTAGTAGTAGGGTATGAGGTGAAACCTTTCCTAGAAAAACTTTAACAAATTGGAAAAGATGAATTTTATGGACATGTTTGGGAATACTATGTGACAGCTTTGGATTACATGAAACAAAAATTGCCCTTGTCAGATGTTACCCTAAAACATGCAGAAGTAGCTGATATTGAGAAAAGGAGTGATCAGTCCTTTGATTCTGTGGTGTATTTTGCAGATAAATTGGAACTAGCGCGCATAATGGAATATGCCAGCAGGGCAGTTGCTATTCATTTAAAAAGAAAGAGGGGACTACAACAGCAGAAATGATGAATAATCTTCAAACAGAATTCAATTCCTACCAGTCTGATAAATTGTCAGAAGTAGACTTGAGTTTACCCATCACTGAGTGCTGGTGTGCTATTGGGCTGATAAAAAATGAGTTAGGAGAATTGAAATTCAAAGTACTTTCAGAATTAATGAAGTCTATACTATGTATTCCTCACAGTAATGCGGGATGTGAGCGAGTATTTTCGTTAGTTCGACATCACAAAATCCGTATCTGCCTCCGGGGCTGATACAGGTTATCAGCCCTCCAGGGCTGATACGGATCCGTATCACACCCCTTGCGGAACTCCTCTGCCTTTTTTCGCTTCGGCATTTTTGCATGTTTACAGACGAAAAATAAAACATTTTCAGTTACAGTCGACATTTTTAAGTGCAGTTGAAAACTTCAAATGCTAGCAAATGTTTTAAAACTTTTAAAACCTGATGAAATTCCGTTCTGTAGCTTCATGTTTGTTAAAACAAGAAGAACTCATATTTTTATTAAATACATGTACATGTCCAGACTTTTTTCAAATGATATGAATAATCAATTTGTTCAAGTTGATGGGTTTTCTTTTTAAATTTATTACTAAGTATGTAATAAATATAATAATTATAGATACCCTTTTCCATATCACAGCCTGTATCAGCCCTCGACCAATATCAACCCTCGGACCTTCAGCCCTCGGGCTGATATTGGAGTCTCGGGCTGATACAAGCTGTGATATGGAAAAGGGTATGTATTATTCTCTATATACAGTGGGGTCATTTATAAATTAAATTGAGACTAGAAATATGCTTCAAATTGCACCAATTGCATGTCCATTTACAAAAAATTTACACCCGGACCCCCGCCTTACTATTTTTTATTTTTAAATGTTGGCAGCTCTGCATCATAACCATGCAACCAGTTTTTTCCTCACATGTGTGGGAGTAGAGAAGAAGATTTTTGAAAATTTGGCTTTTTTTGCATATTTGGCACCACCTGTGGTGCCCAGGGGTACCATGGTAGAGCCATGAATTTCACAATTTACCGTAGATTCCTCTTATCATTAAGATGCCTCACATTAAATATGGTAACAATTGGACTTGTAGTTTTTAAGAAGTTAAAAATGTAAAATTGTTAACGCACGACGACGGACGAAAACGGATAGCAATAGGTCACCTGAGTTTATTCAGGTGACCTAAAAATTTCACTGGGATAAGGACTTGGTTGGCATGTGATAAAATCTTTTGAAAAGCTTCCTTAATATCATGGTGAATATTTAACATAGTTATTTATTTCTTAAACAACATTAATTCAAAAATTTGAGAGAGCATTCTAATATATGCTTAATGCAATTCATGGCTTTTAAATTCAGATGCATAAAGGCTTCTGTTGATCTTATTAAAATACAAAAAAAGTACTAGTATTATTTTAAAATGTACATTGAAAGGACACATTTAAGTACACCAAAGCTACCAATCGTGAAATTGTGCACAATCTTCATTTTTAATTGCAGAAGATATGTGCCATATTGATGATATTCCCAAAATAACTGGTGTGTTAGAGGAATTTATTCCAGGAAAGAATGGCTGTGAAGTTTTTAAAAAGTGAGTTAACATTTCGTCTGATGGATTAAGAAGACTACATTGTGGACCCAGAGATGGGATTATAAACTGTTTTTCATTGTTTCAAACTATAACGTTATCTATGGAGGCAGCTACAAATGTCCATGATCACAGAATATTCATTTAAAAGCACTACAAACAATATTAACTGACAAAGAATACCTTTATACGGATGAATTTTAAAATTTTTCTTGTAACCAAGTCTGTGCATTACTGGTAATGTCTTTTTAAAAGATTGATATCATTATTTGATTTGTCATGCACACAAGCATAATACAGTGTATACATATTTTTGTGAAACAAATGTTTTAAAAAATGTAAACCAATTAATTCATAACTTTTTTTATTGTAACAACACATTTCAGACATTTTCATTTTTTATGTTGCATGCTGTTTCTCAAAACTGTGAATAAATAGACAGCACTATATACATTGTAATACATGTGATTTCATTTGTATAATTACCATATCATATCCATTTCTTTTTTGTGTGTCACAAGATTTGCTAAAATGCGAAAAAAATGTAGCATTTTTAATTTGCATCAGTCATTTTTTGTGATTTTAAAATTTCTCACAGAACATAATTACAAGATTTTTCTGCGTATTCAATATTTTGAGATTTAAATTATCAGATATACCGTATGAACCTATTATGAATTGCAGTATATTTTTTACATAATCCTTATATGGAAATAAATAATAAAATTAAAAAAAAAGAAAGAATTCAATTGTTGTTGTTGTCATGAATGACCCATTTTAGATTTAATATTTTAGGTTCCTATTAAACAAAATTTACTGATACTTCAAGCAATGTATTTATCTTGCCAAAATATATAGAAGATATCTATATTGTGCAATTTTATATTTGCTTTATCCAACGAGTTGAAATGGTGTATATTTTCGCGAGGCTTGTCGAGCTAATTTAACCATTTCAACGAGTTGGATAAAGCAAATATAAAATCACACAATTATAGATGTTCTATTTATCTCATACAACTTGATTTATATCATGAAGTTTTTGAGACAATCCCTTATATATGACCCAATTTTTTTTCAAAGATTAAATGATGATGCAACGTTGTGTTATGTGGTTATTGTGCCCTTGTGCATTACAATTTAGTATGTCATTTCGGAGATAAGTATAACTATTTTGAAGTAAAGTTTCACTGAAATAAACCTTGAAATAATTTTTTATCTGTAAATGATTTTTCTTAGAGCTTAATCACTTTATTAATTAGAGCTTAATCACTTTATTAAATGGGAATACTGATTAGAAGACTTGAATAATCAAGTTTGTTGACATACACAAAAGTTGCGAATGCTCGCTTGTTTGAATTGACTGGAACCATTAACAGTTGTTGATGTTTTATAAAACAAACACCAGCCTAATAATTCAAAGACTAAAGATGCTTACTGGTGGTGAAATAAAAGACTTGGGAGACATTATTTAGGTATGTTCTTTTTATAGAAACAGAACGAAAGCGCTCTGTTTTCATCCAGTCTGGATGAACTCCTTGATAGCTAAGTTAGCTAGGCCTAATGCGATTTGAAATTTTTTAAACTACACAGTTATGTGTTTTCCTTCATAATCGTAATTCAATTCTTCGATAAAATCCATTTTTAATCAAGTTTTGGTAGTAGATATACAGAGTGTCCCAGAATATCTGATACCATTTGAAATTCGCAGAAATTGAATATTATTTGGCCAAAAATTGTATATTGTACGAAAGACGAATTGGCCCACATTAAAAAATATTTTTATCTTGTAAGTACGAGAAAAGATCTCGTTATTGTGAGTTAATTATTTTGAAATAACGAGAAAAGATCTTGCAATAATGAGAAAAGATTGCGGAATTATGAGTTAATTTTCTTGTTATTACGAGAAAAGATCTCGTTATTACGAGTTAATTTTCTCATTATTACGAGAAAAGATCTTGTTATTACAAGTTTATTTTCTCGTTATTGCGAAAAAAGATCTCGTTATTACAAGAAAAGATTTTTTATTAAATGGTGCATTTCTGAAAAGACCTCCAAGTCGACTGGTTCACCCTTTCAGTTTACCTTTTTCTTTCAAGAAACGTTAATTCAATTTTGATTACTTTAAATAACAACGGCAATTATTCATTAAATTGTACATAAAATGATTGGATTTGACATTTTATCTTGTATGAATAAGTGGAAAGAACTTCATGTAATTTTACTTTTCATCTTAAATATTATAATCCTACACCAAAGTAAATACCAGGTATTCCTAGTTGTAAAAACACAATTTTATTTGTTACAAATATGACTTAATGACTATATAGTTTCAATCATGGATATAGAGGCTTTACCCGAATTCTATGTTCATACACAACCTATATGTATATTGAAAATATTAATTGATTTTGTATATTAACATTTTGGAGTCTGAAAACAAATTACATGTATTCTTCTTATTAATACATGTAAATACATGTAGTTCCATTAAATTAATTAATCTGCTTCGCTGTTTCTTCTGAAATTTCTTGGATCGATTTTATATCAAATTTTGTGTATGCTTTTAAACGATGATTATGCTAAGTATGTGTATAATAAAAGACATTGCAGTAGTTCATACACTTCACATGAAGGGAATAGAACAATGAAACGCGCCATTTTGAATTGATCTTTTCTCTAAATAACGAAATAATTAACTGGTAATAACAAGATCTTTTCTCATTATTACGTGATCTTTTTTCATAATAATAAGTTAATTAACTCGTTATTACGAGAAAAGATCTTGTAATTACGAGAAAAGATCTCGTTATTATGAGAAAAGATCTTTTCTCGTAGTAACGAGATAATTAACTAGACTAAGTAATAACGAGATCTTTTCTTGTAATTACGAGATAAAAATATTTTTTTATGTGGCCCTATTTATCTTTCATAGAATTGTGACTCCAATAAAAAGTAAAATCTTTTAATTATTTTCCATTAAAAAGGTTGGGAGAACAATGTGCTAGTTTATAAGAATTATGATGTTGCAGAATTGTATCATATGTTTTTGGTTGAATTTTATTTTAATCAAGATAAATCAAACAAGGGAGCAGGCATCTTCTGTTTTAAACTGTATTATCAAACACAGACTCCTGATATAGTTGTATGAATTATGAAAAAAGAATACCCTGGGGAAAACCAACTCAACAAGCAACAGATTCTATATAAATTGTGTGAATTCAGATTTGAGAAAATGGCTGTATTGAGGAATTTTACTCATCAATTTGATGTTTTCATTGATAAAAAGGACAACATTTAAAGCATTCTCTTTAAAGAACTATATATGGTATGGGCCTAAAATGGCCCCCTAAAATGAATATCATCATTTTACTGTAATTCTTTGATACATATGTGATGTTTTTACTTAATGTTTATTTTGATTCAAGTGCCCACAATTTAGAAAGATGGCATTGTAAAGACAACCTTTTCCCGCCATTTTTGCATTTTTAGCATAAAACAGCTTATTTTCAAGCAGTTTTTCTTTCAGAAAACATAGAGCGCATGTTTGAACAAACAAAATATTTTAATCAGAGATGTATCTAGCCAAGACTAATAAGTGACAAAAGAATTGTCCTTGTTCAAGCATCCGCTCTATATTTCCCATTCGTAAAAAGATGAGAAAAATGTCAATTTTTGACTGATATTGATTGAATTACTGGTATAGAAATAGTGTCACTTCCCATACAAAAAAAAAGCACTAAAAAGTTATACCTATGAGCCCTTAAAAAAGTTACAAAAAAGTCATAACTAAGTTAGCACAATTTGGAACCATCTGATCAATTATGGTTCCAAATTAGCATCAAAAAGTTATACCTATATTGTAACTTTTTGCTTAAGTACAAAAAAGTCATAACTAGAGTGTAACTATTGACAATTTATTTTTTTCATAAAAATAAATAGGTATAAAAAAGTTATCAAAAAGTTATAATAAAGTTATCATTTAGGTACAAAAAAGTTACAAATTAAAGTTACAGAAAAGTTATCATTTAGGTACAAAAAAGTTATACATATAGGTATAGAAAAGTTATCATTTAGGTACAGAAAAGTTATAGATGTAGGTACAGAAAAGTTATACATATAGTTACAGAAAAGTTATCATTTAGGTACAGAAAAGTTATACGTATAGTTACAGAAAAGTTATCATTTAGGTACAGAAAAGTTATAGACGTAGGTACAGAAAAGTTATACATATAGTTACAGAAAAGTTATACATATAGTTACAGAAAAGTTATCATTTAGGTACAGAAAAGTTATAGATGTAGGTACAGAAAAGTTATACATATAGTTACAGAAAAGTTATCATTTAGGTACAGAAAAGTTATAGATGTAGGTACAGAAAAGTTATACATAAAGTTACAGAAAAGTTATTGTTTAGGTACAGAAAAGTTATAGATGTAGGTACAAAAAAGTTATCATTTAGGTACAGAAAAGTTACACAGAAAAATTACAGATGTAGGCAAAAAATATCTATCTGTATCATAAACTTCAGATAAAAAAAAACCCCAGGTACATGTACAGGTGTTATACTGATGAAAAAAAAGTCCCTAATGTTGACATGAACTTTTCATCAAATTGTTTTTGCTCTTGAATAGGAATTTAAAATCATATCTGTTCATGTGAGCAGAAGAACACAAGTCAATGTTTATGTTAATCAATATGTTTACTGAATTATATTTACATCTAATGAGTATGCTTTCCTCCATTTCTTATGGAAACTTATAGTTAACGCCTTGTTTAACGATTGGTCGAAACCTATAATGACCTTAGAAAAATCATTGAAATAATCAGGATATCAATGCAGACTCACATTCCCATTGAAGACAATTTGGCTGTTTCTTTTAGCTAACGTACTGATGCACATTAAAAATAATATAGTAAATTTAACTTACTCTTTACAAACAATTTATTAATTTGTTAAAAGAAAGATGTAAATATAAACAATATAACTTTCTTTGACGATTCATGCAGGTAATGAAGGGAGCAATGATTGCAGAAAAAATTTACATAACTCGCTAATGCCGGTAATGTATTTTTTCTGCAATGTCGCTACATTCATATCCCGCATATGTCACCAAAAAAGCATTTTATTGTTTACATAATTATCTCAAATCATTACAGACCCTATATGCAAGTTTTTTAAATAAAGCAATAATCTAACATAAAACCATTTGGGATTACATGTGTGTCTAATGTTCTTGCTAAATTTGAATAGAAAGTTTGAAAAACATTATTTTTTAAACCAAAATTTGACCAAAACCTTCATAATTAAAGCATGTTTTAGGTTAAATTCCTAACATATACTAGCATGATTTTGTTCCAAACATACTAGTATGATTTTTAAAACAGTCCTGGTTCTAGATGATACCAATGACCTGCAGTAATTTATCAGCAAACAACTGGATCTGTTTCTTGAATCTGTTGAACTTCCTAAAATGTATAAAAAAAAAATGTTTCATTATGGCAATTTCTTACTACATGTACTTTCATTGTAACTGTTAAAATCCTTGACAACTACCTTATACTTAAAACAGAAAATTATATAGCATACCAAGTTGAATATATATGTGACCAGCACCTGGCAGGTGAAAACTGGTTTCTGTTTACATGGCTGCATGTATTTCTATGGGAACGGTTGCTCTTGCATATGATCTCTTTCATAGTATTATCCTCGTCCTCCATTAATCTAAAAGAAGGCAATAATATTTAAAACACGATACTGTTTGACAATTTTCAATATATGTAGCATAAATTATTATTAAATATCAGTAAAACTTTTCAATTCTCTGTTGACCTAGTACCCCCCCCCCCCCCTCTAAAAAAAAGTCAACATTGATACAGCATGCAGTTGCCATTATATTCTCAAATTTTTAATAATTCATTTACTAAAAGATATACATAATATATGGTTAAAAATTTAAAATCTGTATATCTTTACTTAATAGACACACACACTTACTTTTTTCATCTTGTATTAATGATGTATCTTCAATCTGGTGTACAGTCTGCTAGCTGGACTTGGTTGGGATTTTTTCTGCAATATACAATGATACTCCTTTTAAAAGAGTCGGCCATAATTTGATTACATATAGAATGTACATCACTAGATATACATGGCTGCATAGACTTTGATATAGATGATAAAATCATGCACTTCTTATTAGAATTCTAGAAATATTCCAAATGTAATTCATTTCTAAGTGCAAAGCAATAATATAGAAATTGAGATAAGCAAACACAAATGAATTATTTAAAATGACTTGTTTGTACATCAGACTTACCCTGAATGGAAATGGTCATCCACAACTAAAGCCATATCATCCAGGTCTTAAGCATGTCTATCTTTATGAAACCACTGCTTGCAGTTTCATTACTACATACAACACGCTGTGATTCTGCATATTTCTTGAAAAAATCAGGAAAATCTTCACAACAACTCCTGTCTTCTTTGCCCATTTCAAAATTTGATGGCGGAATGGCAATTGTCCAATCAGAATTCACGAAAGTCAAAGTTTGAAATTTTGGCCAATCACGATACAGTCACGATTAATACCGGGATAAATCTTTAAAATTAATTTTGGTTAAAAAACAATATTATTTACTTAATATTATCTTAAGAATTCTGCATTTAATTGAAACAAATTTTAGTAATATTTTCTTTCCTTACAACCTGTTAGTTTATTAACCGATCATCAAAACTCGGCATTTCCGGTCTCAAGAGCCGCCATTTTGAATAATTTGAGGGAATTTTAAAAACTAAATCAATTTAAATACCAATGCATTTTTACAATTGATGAATATGTAAAACCAAAAATTATAACACCTTATTTAAATAAAACATGTTTCCCAAAGTTTATAACACAGTCCTTATAGCTATGTGCTGTTATAAATTACGATGAGAGATAGGCTTGTACTGGGAAAACATACAGATGGAAATAGCATTACTGTTCTTTGTTAACAGCATGTCTATTAATGAAATATGTGAATAAATATGATGAACCCATCTCATAATAACAAACAATGCTACCACCCCTCCCCAGCCCCCCCCCCCCCCCCTTTCTTCGCATGCATTCGATGTCGTGGGAAAATTCTGAATCAATTTCTAGAAATCTGCTCTATTCCTTTCTTCATGGGGTAGGCCATGAAAAGTTGGAAAAATTTTCAGTGATAATATAAAGTTGATGCTACCCCTTAGTATTTAACAGTGTTTAAACGAAATCGTAATATGTCTAATGATGTTCAAGAGACCGATAACAAAATAATGCTTGCAGGAGCAAAATAAAAAATGTCTGCTGGTCAAAACACACACATGAACTTTTTATCTTAAACAAACATCAGTGTCATCACAGCACGGACTAAGCATGACCTCTTTAGACACCCTTTACTGTTAATCTGGGATGTGTGTGCGTTCAGGCGGAAAGTGATTTCCTGTTTCTGCCTTATAAAAACAATAAAATTTTGGACAGGTGTTTGTGTTGCAATTGATGGACTGGATTCCCGTTATAATGGTTATGTCATTGTTTTCAAACAAATCTTAGTGATTTTACTACCCAGTGTGTGATCAACCTACATCTACCCCCCCCCCCCCCCCCCCACTTATCGTGATTTTTATAAAAAAAAAACAAAGATATAACGATATTTTATATTAGTTTTTAGATTTATTGTGATAAAAGTCTACTTTAGACTTGAACCTCTTGGATAAGATTCTCTTAAATTTTTAGTGTAAAAATGACAAAGTCCAAACACATTCACAAATTGACTAAGTTCAATGTAGGTACATTTTAGTTATACTGAAAAGTTTCTAAGTTCAATGTAGGTACATTTCAGTTATACTGAACATTTTCTAAGTTCAATGTAGGTACATTTCAGTTATACTGAAAAGTTTCTAAGTTCAATGTAGGTACATTTTAGTTATACTGAAAAGTTTCTAAGTTCAATGTAGGTACATTTTAGTTATACTAAGAAATTTCTAAGTTCCATGTAGGTACATTTTAGTTATAGGGCAAAAAGTTAAAGTCCAATCTAGGTACAAAAAAGTTATAACTTTTATGTGCCTAAATCTTAGGTACATAAAAGTTACACTTTAGTTACAGAAAAGTTATGACTAAGTGTAACTTTTTTTTGTATGGGTTCAGACGTCATATACTGCAAGTGAGTGCAAATAAATCAAACAAATATGTGAAAAATATGTTTTATAACAACTCTTCTAAAATATTACATAACATTTTATTGTACCCAAAACACAAATTTAACTCTTATCATATATAGTTCTTTGTTGTGTTTTTATAACAACGTCCAATTTGTCAAAAACTTACGAATTAATGTTTGTGAAATTTGTTGAGTTAAAATTTACATCATAAACATTTATAAAAATGCATTTAATATTTTGTTAAATAAATTTATATATAATCAAAAGTTATTCAAAGAGTAAATGGTATTAGATATTATGGGACACCCTGTAGTTATGTGGAAAATCTTAAAAAATAGGTCACTGAAGCGTTGAAGCGAGGGGTTGTGTCAAAAATAGTTCGGACTGGAAGTACTTGATAAAGCATTACCCGTTTGATAAAGCAAAGGTTTACCACACAGGTGGTATACACACACGTATGAGATAAATATACTATTTCACGTAATATGTCGATTGATTACTGGTATTAGATAAAATGTACACATTTGTTAATTTCATGTGTATTTTTAGCAGACAGGTGGCTTAAGTGGAAGAAAATACATTTGACATTTATAAGTATATCATCAGAATCCCACAGCCAGTTTTACATGCTCTAATGGACAAGGGCTAACCCACTGAACTTTTCTCATTTTCGTGAATCAATCCATCAATCAGAAAGCAAAACTCTTTAGTTTTAAACACAGGGACCAAGCCCATTTTGACGTTACATTGAAATTAAATGTCAAAACGGGCTTGGTCCCTGCGGTTTAAAAAACAAAAAAGATCATGTTATGAAAACATTTAAGCTTATGTATAAAATAGTATCCAGATGATGAAATTTGCTTTCTTCATGAAAGAGTGACGGAGCCAATTGAAATACATGTAATTAAAAGTATAATTTTTCATAAGGAGTTGGCCTGTGGTCTCCATTCCAATGCAAGACTGGCATTCAGTGTCTGATGATGTCAATAGATGTTTTTTCCATTAAGGTACACTGGCTTTCTACACCCACAGTTTATTCCAATTTTCAATTATATAGAAGACCACAAAACATATACTTATCAAATATTAAAATGATGATATAAAAAAATAGTGATACTATAGGTATTTTTAAAGAATTTTTTAATTTTTTTTTGTGTTTTTGTAATATATTTTTTTAAAAGTAAACTATTAACAACTTGAAATAATTTTTTTTTACATATGGATATTTCCTTCAGACACATTTAAAAAATAAAAAAAAAATTGTGTTTATTTGCAATGATTTTAAATACATTTTCTTATAACATCAAGCAGCTTTCTCAGATGATTTGTCAACAGAGTAAGAAGATATGAAAAATTTTGTGTTTGGGGAAATACTAAAAAATTTGCACTAATAAAATTTTTGAATGTTAAAATTTTATTTGGCATGAAAGTTCCACAGGTAAGAGTTATCTTTCCTAAGTCCCAAGGCCCAAATAGCTTGGGAACTTTTTTCAATTTCTGAGTTGAAGAAAATTTCCTTAGTATTATGTTGGAATGATAAATACATAAATATTTTATTATAAGTCTATATAAGTAAATATGTTCACTTAAATGCAAAACTAACTCAAATAAATAAAGGGGAAAATTGACTAAAAGGATTTATGTATCCCAACCTGAGAGAAATCCCGGCCTAGATATCATCCCCTTAAGGTGGTAAGGAACAGCTGTCGACATTAATGGATCTTGTGGTGCAGGAAGATTATCATTAAGTTTTCATTTTTTTGGTAATACTGGATTTACAAAGTTTGGTTTTTAATTTTTCTAGAGCTAAATTAATTGATGATAATCATTTGTTTATTGGCAATATGGCAGATCAATGATAAAACACTTTAAAAACCCCTAGTATTTCAAGCTCTTTGTTAGTTTTATACAAAGCTTTAATATATGTACTAGTTTACTGATGCACATGGCACTTAAAGTGATCACTACTGACAGGTCACAATACAGTATTCTCATGAACTTAATAAAAAGAGCCTAGCTTAGTTAAGATTTTTGAAAGACTAAGAGAATACTGCAATTTTAATTACCATACATACTAGAACATTAAAATTAAAATATCAGTTTTACAAATTACTCAATCAAGGGTGTAAAAAGTTGCACTATACTATTATTAACAATTACCAGTAATGCACTTTAATTTGGACAATGTGGTGCTTGTTTTAAAGTTTTTGTTCATTTAATGCCTATTGAATTCAACAGTATAACAAACTAGCACTGCTACAAATTAATCAAATTTTGCTCTGTGATAATGTGTTTAATTAGCCCTGCCATTTTCCTTTGTATATTTTTAGGGCTTTCTTTTGTTATACTATGAATTAATTTGTTGATGTCCTTTTACATATAGAAATTAGAAGTAATGTATTACAATGATGTACCATGCAGATGACCAAAACTGACCTCTCAGGAGGTGCATACTATTTATTATTGTCTTCTTTACTTTAAATTAATAGTGGGAGCTTTATTTCCATTTACTACATGAACATGTATTACATTACAGGGAATATTCTCTTAAGACTTAAAATAATTGACAAATATATAATGTCCACTTACAAGCTTATCTTTTAAAAAGATCGGTGAGCTAGCGCCATAGCCCTCCTAAAACACAGAAGCAGATTTCTAAAACATTGGTTTAAATTCCTGAATCGATTAATTAAATAGGAAGGCACAGTGGTGTACTGGAATTGTGCTGGAGTGGGTCTCAATTTGGAATTGTGAATCTAGAGTGGGTTTCACATCGGCAATGGCATAGCTCATTGACTGTACATGTGCTTTAATCATTATGTTTCAATTTCAAGGTGAAAATTTTCAAGAACCATTGGTACTGTTGTGAAGCAATCGTACCTTCTTGGGCGTTTCCGACAAGCTCGGAAAACATATATATCCGAGGTTGTTTTCCGAGCTTGAATGAATTTAAGATAAAGCTAGCTATTTATTATAATATTTAAAATAACTTTGCATTATAAGACCTAAGCTACTGTTACTTTTTGACATTTTCAATAAAACACAAAACTTCATGTGAAGATGATAAAACAGAATTCAAATGGTACGGTTTATCTACAGAAGTACATTATTCCCAGAATCCCCCACTATGGAGTCGAGCATGCGTATTCCAGTGAAAAAGATTAAGGTAGTTGCTAGCGCTCCAGAGCGCTAGCAATAAGGCACAGGGTATTTCTAGCATAGTCAACAAAACCAGGGCAGACTTTTCCAATTTGAGTGTTTACCACATACTGCCTGATAAAGCCAATTGACTTTTTTATATTTATAAAAAAAACTGATACTGTTTTAGGATTTCAAAATGAAATTAAGGTTGCTCTATACACAACTTTTTGATGACGCAGTACACAAAAAAGTTAATCTGGAAGCATGTGATTCCAGTATTGGCAGATTTAAACTGAGGTGAATTGAATGGGGACCGCTTTTTTGAAAAATTTGTTAAATGGATAGATTTAATTCTATAACTGAAAAATTCATTATTTACATTGGGACACCTCCATGTTGTGTTGTATTAATAATCGAAATAAACAATAAAATCAAGTATTATAAATAGTTTCTTTCCTATCATTGTCATAATACAGTGTAGCCCAGTGGGTTAGAGGGTTCATTACAGACCTGTAAGTCATGAGTTCGAATCCCCCTTCCAAAATTTCTAAAACATATTTTTTGGTTAAATATTGTGAAAGAAAATTCTAAACCAGTGAAAGTATTTCATTATAATGTACTTTAATCCGCATTAATTAAAGAAATTAGACATCAAATCAAATGATTATAATAACCATTTAATTTGATGGGTAATTTTTAATAATTATCATATTGTATATGTATTAATTTAGCTTTAGGTAAAATGAATTTAGTCCAAACTAAACTTTGTAAAACTACTATTATCAGAAAAATTAAAACTTACAAATAAACTTTCTGCACTCCAAGATCCATTTTTTTTTATAAAAAGAAATTAGACAGCAAATCAAACTGCCTTGACAAAGTTTCTTTTTTATGTTTTTGATGGGTAAACCTAACTCGCCACAAAACATAATAAATGTACTGTTAAAAGATACTGTACAACCATTGAAAAATAAAGCTGGAACTGTAAAATTGGAAGACATGATGTGCCATTGGTTGATTACATTGTGGTGTGAAATATTATCAGTTTTGATTTCTTTTTCTGTCCAAATATTTTAGAATTGTTAATAATAACATGGTAACTTATAGTGTGAACAAATGGCTTCAATTCCTTTGATGAATGTTCGGAAAACAGAGATACATAGGCATAGACAGTAGTTGTCTAGTGCCAGTTTGTAGTCACTCTCAATGTCTACTGCGCAAGAAAAACACCACATAGCCTCCTCGAAAAGGGACAGCTCCATCATGGCGTAGCCCAGGACTGAGTAAAAGATGGGGATGTCTCGCTCCAGAACTTCTTTCTGAAGGCCGATGAGAGCCCGCATGGCAGGCTCGCACTGGTGCAGAGCCTTATGAGATAGGATGAGGAGGTATCGGGCCAAAACCGTGGGGGACAGGACCACCTCCTCTTGACAGTCCACTTCGTCTTGGAGACAGTCGGGGAGGGTAACTTTTTCCAGACCCCCATAAGTGATGTCTGAGATCTCATTGACTCCTTCAATGTTCAGAGCATCTTCTAAGTACATGACTGCATCATCGTAGTTTCCCTGACTGTATAGAAAGTTTGCATACTTCACACAGACACTCGGATTGAGGTCTAGCTGCATGGCATCCTGGAAATGTTGTTCTGTGGTCAGAATCATTTCCAGCTCTCTGTCGATTTCTTCACAGAGACAGGCTTTCACATAACACATTGTGGCCAGGTTTCCAAGTGTGGCACACATTTCTTTACCCAAGTGTCCGTCATGAATTTCTCGATATACTTCCAAGCTCTCGTTGAAAGAATCAATAGCACCATCCACATCTCCGGCTGTAGAGTGCATCTGGCCTAGCTGTGTCAGTGTGTGTATGAGGTCCTCCTTTATATCATTCCCCATGTCTTCCTGCATGTCATGTGCCTGCTCCAGATAGTGGACAGCATTCTGGTACTGCTGCATGCTTATGTGGGCCTCAGCAGACTTACTGACCAGTTGATTGTGCATTGTCATGTTGTCACCGATGGCATTCGGGTCAAACACTTCATCAAAGGAGACCTGACTTTCACACTCCCCATATTCCAGAGCCTCATTGTAGAACTGTAGGGCTGTTTTGTAGTCATACTGTGCAAAGTAACAATCGCCTAACACTTGGAGAACTCGCATGAATTGTCTTCTTTCCCTCATTTTGCAGGCCATCATTAGAGTTCTAGCAACAGTTAAGTATTTCACAGCCTTCTGTTGCAAGTTCAGAATGTTGTAGGAATTTCCCATCACATAGAGTATTTGACACACTAACCAGAATTTCCTCTTTGGTAAAGTTGGAAGTTTCTCTCCATGAATGCTGCAGAAGATCTCGAAACCCTGATAACACATAGTGACACATTTGTGATAGTTTTTCATTTTATAGTAAGTAATTCCCATCATTGACAGAAGAAGAGCATGAAGAAAAGTACTGGTCAGTCCATATGCATATTTAATCAAGTGAAGGGCCAGGTCAAAAGTGGACACTGCTCTTGGATACATGTGCAGCATAAAACTACAGACACCCACCATGCACATAACGTGAGCATGCTCGATCACATTTTCACGTCCAAGTGTGCTTGATGAGTGGAAAAGAGAAAGTGATTTTTCGTAACACTCGAGTGCTCTGTCATAGTCCTTCTGCATAAAATAACAATCTCCGAGCCTCATGGTAGATTTTGCCACCACGTCCTTTTGTTTTTCATTTTCATATGCATCAAGAAGAGTAAGAGCCTCCTTGTAACAGTGGATGGCCTCTTCAATGTTTTGTTCCTCCTCCACTGTTCGGGGGTTGGTAGCATCAGATTTCCCAGAACTTGTGCTGGAGCTCATATTTTCGTCAGAGAGATCCTTTTCAAAAAACTCACAGATAGCTGCAATTGCATCCTCATACACGCCATCATCATTGTTCTTGCCTACACTGTACCCATTGCCTAATTCCAGCAAAGCTACTGCAATCTCAAAGTTGGATGCATCATCTTGAAGATCCCTGTATGTTTTTAGTGCTGTGTTTAGGTATTCTAAGCCCTCCGATGTTTTGCCCTGTTTGGATTTGATTGTTCCTAGGAATTTACTGATGTTGGCACCAAATCTCAGCATTCCTGCAGTGCCATCATGAATCTCCTCCACAATACTCAACACCTGTTCAAACAAGACCTCTGCTTTGTCATACTCTCCCTCAGTCAGCATTTTCTCTGCTAATCTGGCATATGATTTGGCTATAGTATGTTTGATGCTATTCTCATGTAAAGGTGAAATGATTTCTTTCTCTTTTCCATCATTTTCATGCTCCTTTGCTTTTGACACTGTCCTATTTTCGAGTTTTTCAATGTCATTATTTTGATTTTGAGATGCCACTTGCACAACACTTGTGAATTTACAATTTTTGCGGTCATTTAAGAAGAAATCCCAGCCATTACTTCCCATGTCACACTCAGCAACAGCTAAAGCGAAAGACTGCTCAGTGATAGGGGAGTCCTCTTGTTCTGATTCCATTTCATCGATTCCCTGGAGGTCACTGTGGTCCCAGTCCAGCGACCCTGCTGAGTCAGACACCACACTCTCCATGTCATCATCGCATCGAAGACTATCAACTCGAGATCGTTTCTTAAAGAGTTTGTTATAAATATCTCCCAAATTCTTTGTCTGCATGCGGTCACTGCAGTATCTGTAGAACTTGGACAACCAGTCTAATCCTACACTAATATCATCCACACTCTCCTTCTTCTCTTTGTTCAGCGATGAGGAGTATTTGTAATTGAGACCAGGGTTAACATAAAACTGATGACTAGAGGCCAGTGGGAATAGTCCCAGCCTGTTTGGCATTGTGGGGGTGTTGGGTAGAGAGAAGGAGCGATAGGGATCCATGAACTTCCTGCCCTCGTGTTTCAAACAGTTGTAAAGTGCACGGTTAAAGCTGTCCTCCAGTGGCTTGCACTTTGTGATGATAGTCTGGTGATACTCCTGGAACCATTCTACATCTTGATTGTCTTGAGAAGCCTCCTTCTCAGAATCGCAGATGTCCACCGTGTATTGTAACAGCGCAATAGCATGCATGACCAACCACTGCCACTCCATCTGATTGGAACGACACATGCGACTTCGCCGTACACAGATGTCGGATAGGTTAGACAGACACTGAACTAAGATGCGGGTGTTTTCCTCAGGTTTCTCCTGCATCCTCTGGTAAAGCTGCAGAAGTTGTTTTTCTGCATCGTCCAAGCGGGATGTGTGTAGCATCTCTAGAGCTGAGGTGAGCATACTGTTGAGGGTTGGGGATGCATCATTGCTCATGTCTTCTACCTGAAAAATTAATTCATAATTTATTTTTAGGTCACCTGAGTAAACTCATATATTTGTTAAAAACTAAATGCATGATTATCATGTCCATGAAGCCCTCTACCAATATTGTGAAATTCATGACCCCAGTGTCAGGGGTTTGGGCTCTAGGGTGGGGCAAATATGGCCATATAGTAAAAATGTATTAAATCTTTAAAAATGTTCTTCTTTACTCCCACACATGTGTGCAAAAAACTGAATACATGGTTATGATGTCCACTAACTCCTCTACCAAAATTGTGAAATTCATGGCCCCTGGGTCAGGGGTTCAGGACATTTGGGGGGGGGGGGGGGGGGCAATATAGTGTTAATGCATATAATGTTTAAAAACTATGCAAAAATCATGCATGGAAGTAACGAAGAAAATTTTTATATTACTATTTTTTTACTGTATGAAAAACTGACTTCATAGCTATGTTTACCAGGAAGTTCTCTACTAAAATTTTAAATTTCATGTCCCCTGGAGTATGGGTTTTGACTCTAGGGCAGGGCCAAAATGGATGTAAAGGTGTTAATGCATATAATGTTTAAAAATTATCTTTTTTACTCCCACACACCTGAAAGGAAAACTGAAATCATGATTTTGTAGACCAAAATTTTCACCAAAATTATAGGTTTCATAGTTCTTTTTGAAAGATTTCAGGCAGGGGGGTGGTCGTCATCACAGATTTATAATTTTCCTATCCAGAATGAAAACTATTTAAATGCATATATGAGACTCCTATACAAGACTGTGTATGGGTTATATGCTACTCAGGTGACCGTTAAGGCCAATTGGCCTCTTGTTAGAATATATTGTGAGAATAAAGAAAATGAAATTGACAGCCACTACTAATACAAGATAATTCAAATATCAGAAATAAGTAAAATTTAAAAACAATGATTTCTAATGCAGTGTATTGGATGATTTTGGTTCATTAAAAATTATTGTTTTCTTTTTTATGTTTTCCTTTCAAAAGAAAGGAGTCTCAGGGCAACTACATTATTGCAGCTAGTTATAACACTATAAATTTATAAATAACAATAGATAATCCCAATGCTAAAATAATCCATTTTGGGGAACAAAACTATATTTAGACTAATTACCACTATAGCCTTTTTACTGAGTAATCCTTCTTCCAGGAGTTCCTTGGGGGACCGGGTACCAGGCAAGGACGAACCTGGCCGACCAATCAGAGTCAGCTTGGGCAGAACCAGAGGTGACGAGGACATTTGAAATGCTTTGGGACTCTTGATTGTGGCATCTGAAAGTAAATAAAAGGTTATACTTCAATCGTCATATAAAAGTGTGCAGAAAGTGTCTTTATAGTCTTGGGGAGGGTATTTTTTTTCACCATAACAATTTAAGATCAATTCTATGTAAGAATCAAAATTCGGTGGCCACACATAGTCACAGATTTTCTTCATACTTGACAGTTTGATAGACTTTGGTGAGTAAAAAAGCCATTTGTTTGTTGCTATGTGGTCCCGTTGCCATGGTAACCAAGGGTAAAGAGTAAAAATGCTTTTAATGCTTATTTTAGAACATATTGTGAGTAATGTGCAGAACTTGGGGTTTCCAGGGTAGAATATATTATTAAAAATAGTTGTCATTTTTCAAAAGAAAGAAAAAAATTCATGGAGAAACGCATATTTTTAGAGCATTTCCATGGTTACTAAACAGAAATTTTAAAATCTGTTTTCTTCATTGAATTTGAATAAAAAGTGCAAATCTTGGATTTTTTAGTAAACACTATTATGATTGTGAAATTAAGAATTTAAATATAACTTTTGCTGTGGTACCAAGCTTAAAAATAAGGAAAATTATAATATTTTTAGGCATCTTTCAATGGATATTATTCACTTATAATGAATGAATATATAAAATCAAATGGTGAGAAAAAATAAAGTATATCTTTAACTTTAATGATATTAGAAAAAAATCTGAAATTTTCTAAAAAAAATAACTGCCGTTGCTATTAACTTTTCAAAAAGTATGTTTCTGTGTGATTTTTTAAGCAACTTAATTTTCCATAGCAACAACACTTCTCTGTTGCATACCAAAGCTTTTTGTGGTATATAATGAAAATTTAGATATATTTTTACAAGTTCCAACTAAAACAATTGCAAAAAAATTTCAAAGTCAGGAATTAAAGCATATCAAAATCATTTTCAATTTCTCAGTTTTTCCTATTTGTTGGCCTTTTTGCCATAGCAACGGATGTCAATTTTCATAATAAAATATATATAGCATGGAATTTGATATGGATGTAAAAATTTTACAGTTTCCCATTTTGGCTTATTAAAAAACCGCAAAAAACTGATTTCAAAATTTGTAACGGTTTCCATAGTAATTTTTTAAAAGTATTGGTTTCTCCATCAATTTTCTAATACATTTGTAGTTAAATAATTGAAAATAGGACAAAGGCTGTTTTATGTCTTTGATAGTTTTCATTAGTGGGCAAAACCTTCTAATAATTGGCTTCAAAGTAGGTAAGTTTTGCAATTTTTCATCTTTAGCCTCGATAACTATAGCAACGGTTACCCCTAGCAACCAACTATTAATGGTTTTTTGCGTTTTACACCTAGGTGTGTCCATGTATGAAATATAAGGAAAATTGGTGACTGTGCGTGGCCAGACCCTTTTATAAATCTTTGATTCTTACAAAGAATTGATCTCAAATACGATCATGATTATTTGATGAAATCATATTTTCAGCAGAAAGGTTTGTGGAACTTTTTTTTTCATGGATTGGAGAAAATTTAATAAAACAGTTCATGATTATATCTCATTTCCTGAATGAATGAGCTTTCAAATAGCAAATATTCATGAAAAGTAAGATGACACACTGATAATATACTAGTACCAGTGGTTACATAATTGCATGTTTTGCGTTAGGATGTACGACTTTTGTTATCTGGTCTCTGCAGAATTTGCATTTTTAATGCAATTTGAAATACAGATAACCATCCTCTGCATGAGTCATTCCATGATACAATCGTGTAAATGCAGTTAAACACCGAACAAACACTTCCCAATCAATGATGGCTGGATTCTGGAAGATGTGTTAAGGAATGGCCAGCCCAAGGTACAGTTCATTGATCTTGCTGTTGTAATATCCAAGCTTTGTCATTAATCGCAATACAGTTTGTGTGTCAGTCTGGCTGAAAATCTTATTCCTAATAAATAGATCCTCGATTTAAAAAAAAAAAACGAAGAAAGTGAATAAATTTTGTAAGTAATTTTGTAATTTTGTTTTGTAACTATTTTAATAATTAAGTTAATTTATCTAACCGTTTTAGTGATATTCAGGAATAACTGATAAATTTTGAAATATAAATATGTTTTAAATTTAATTTGAACTTCATATTTCCGTACATTTACTCTATACACAGATAAACAACTTTACATAATCCGGAAGAACCCTGATAAGACCTATTTCTCTAACATTATCATCACAACCATATCAGGACTTAGAATCAAGGATTTAATGTACCAGTTAATATATTTGATAAACCCAAGATGACATAATACGCACTGCCAACATTTCCTACCTTGGTCCTTGGGTTTTGCGCTGGACAACCTTAGAATATTGGAGGACACCATGACATCTGATTAATTCACACAAATGACATTTTAGTATCCATTAACAAAATACATGTATATAAGAGCTGGACTTGACACAAATAGTCGGATGAACATATGAGGTCACTGTCCAAATCTAACAAGGCTTCTTGTTCCTTTTGTTTCCTGTTTATTGATTTCTGCTATTGCTGCAGCTTAGCAGAATAGCTGAATTGATTTTTTCCCTCCATCCAGCTAGATTTTTTGCTGACATTTCTTGATCTGAGTTTTTTTCTTATTCCAAAGATTATAAGTTATGAATAAGAAGATCAAACGAATTTATGAAGGGGAAGACAATTCAGTATAAAAAATATGAAAATAAATTCAATACAACAGTAACTTTTTCAAAGCCATATTTAGGTATGTTCATTCTGAAATGTAGCTGCCTCGTCATATCCTGCATGAATCACAAGAGAAAACATTTTGTTGTTGAAATATATACCATTATATTTGTCTGCATTGGGCAGGAATCTTCATTAGTTGATAAGTATTGAGAGTATAAATGCCATTATTGATACTAATAACTTGGAACCTAGCTTGTCTTTTTTCAAAATGAAATATATGAACATGCATTTACTGCACATACTACTTGCTGTTAAGGCTACATGTGTATTCTATTACCATATTAGGAGATAAGTTTTACAGGAAACAAAATCTGTTGCTATTAAACTGTATGGCAATGCACATAATAGAAATTGATATATACTCTGAAACTGAATATATATCTGTCAATGTATGTGTGTGTTAGGCAATGTAATTATATACAGAAGCAAATCTCACTGTAATAACCAGTCATAAATACTCCTCCTCAATGAACATATAAAAGGATTTACGTTAATTCTGCAAGTATTTATTTTCGTAATTGATCCCAATTTAAAGTATTAAAATAATAAAATAATGTCATTATAAATAAATCTTTTTCCTCAGTTAAACAGATTTTTAGACTTTAAAGGATATGAACCTGGGCCAAAAATGTTGTGTAATGACCAGGTGGTTTCTGGCCCCCTGTGGCTAGGGAGGTGTCCCATGTTGTGTATTCATTAATAGTCATTTAAGTATGGCCAGAGAGGACACATAAATAACCCCTTCCCCACACTGAGTGTGACACAGGATGTTACAGGTCAAACAGTTCAGTACTCGCTGCATTAACGTACACATACATGTAGTTGCACTCCCCTATTACTCTGTTCACTTGCAAATTTAAAATAGTGGATTGTTGAAGCTTTGTTTAATGCTCATATAATGTGTCTCTTTCATTACATTACACACAGTAAAGTAGTGCATAGTACCTATAGCCTCTTAAAAGTAACCATGATGACTTTCAAAACTTTACATTTTATTAATGTCAATATTAATACATACTTTTAATTGTTAGTTGTTATAAAAAAAAGATTGGATTTATTGAATTTCCAGGTGCATTTTGAAACTGTCATAAATAAGACAAAATGGTATTTCTCAAGCACTTGCCAATGAAGGTTACCAATAAAAGTACTAGTATATGTACTTTCACTCTCCGACCAAGCATTACTTCTAAATAGTACATTCTTTTTCCCTAAGGTCCCTTGAACTAAGTTCTTCAAAAGGTTTCTCCTACTGTAACAGAATTTACTGATGAGATGTTCTACTGACATAGGGTGGTCTATATATGTTGTAACATACCTGCTTCTTTGTTGGATTTTTTCTCTGGAGAGGACTTCTTCTCCTTGATAAACTTGTTCTTCCCTGTGATCATCTTCAGGAAGATGAGGCCTCTACTGACCTCCTTCTTCTTCCTAGCTTTAGAGACTTCCTTATTAAACAATTCCTTCACATTGAAAGGCAGCGTCTTCTTTTTCGGGGTCTTTAAAGGAATAAATTCAAACTTAGTTTTGTTGGTGGAGGGGTGTAAGTAAGTGAATACTTTGATGAGGTCCTCCTTCTCTGTACTACAGGGGGGACTAGCAGAACTGTCTGGTTCATTCTGGGAAAATAGCTCCTCATTTGGATTGATTAATGTTTTCAGTAATTTCCATATCATGTCATTGTCAAAGTCTGAAGCATTTGGTAAAGTAATGGTCTCTCTTTTGTTCATGCTGTGTATTATGTCATAGAGCTTTTTTCGGTGATTTACAAGGTTGCCCTGATCTTGACCTTTGACATACTTTTTCACTGTGGCCCGAAGTCGTTTCTTGTTTAAAACACAGGGACAAGTTTTTGTACTCTTTCGCCAAGGCACAACCATCATACATGGAGATTTGCAATGGAGTTTCTCCTTTGGTGGTGTACAGGGAATTAATTTTGTTTTTGAATCAGTTTTATCAATTGAAATCACACATCTATTTTCCCCATAATGAGACTGATCCTCATCCAAACCAGTTGTTTCAGTCTGGACTGAAGACCGGTTTTCAACCAAGTCTAGGTTGATAACAGTTTTGTATTGTTGAGTACCCATGTCTTCCTTATTATTTCCATCCTCTTCAGTTTCCTTTGGGAAGACCTTATTGAGTTTGAGACTAGAACTCAACTCCTCATCTACCTCCATTTCATCGCTGTTGCCATGTGTAGAAGGAAATCTCTGGAATGTGTCCCAGGTTGTGTAGTCCTCACCTGAGGAGTCATGAGCATCCTCATACACTGAGTCCTCACTAGTGCAGCCACTCAAATAGTTGTCAGACAGTCTCTCCAAACTTTGACCACCCTCTTCCATATCTGTGTCAGACCCATCAAGAAAGATGGCCTCTTTTCTGTCATCTATAGTGAATTCATCACAGATCTCTGCTGCCACAGTGGCTATTGGTTGGAACACTTCTTCAGAGTCATTGATAACTTCATTCCTCATTATCTCTTCAACTTCATAGTCACCATCTGTTGTCACTGAGTCTGTCTTTATACAGGACTTCAGCT
This sequence comes from Magallana angulata, assembly GCF_025612915.1. NCBI lineage: Eukaryota > Metazoa > Mollusca > Bivalvia > Ostreida > Ostreidae > Magallana > Magallana angulata. Next base: position 27,336,525 of record NC_069113.1, on the reverse strand, counting down.
TGAGATTTTTCAGTAGAAGATCATGCTTAAAGACACTAAATTCACTCTCTCCTTTTTTAGCATCTAGGTCAACTGCAGGTGGTTTTTCTGAATCATTGTCTGTGATTTCTGAAGTACATAGCTCCAGTGGAACCATTTCAAAACTCTCTTCCTCCTCAGTTTCAAAGGAATTTTCCACAGATCGAAATTTACTGGTACCAGAGGAATCTTTCTCAGACACATCCTCTGAAGAATTGGAACTACCCAGATTGGTTTCCTGGGTGCCATGGTTATTGTCTTGCAGAATGAGACAATCTGAGCCAATGCCCTTGCTCTCAGTCTCAAGGTTCAGTACAATAATACAAATGTTGTTATGATCCGGAATAGTTTCAGGATCAGGAGAAGTGTGAGGATCTGTCTTATCACCAAGTTCTGGAATCCCTTCGTTGGAGTTGTCTACAGTATATACGTCATTGATATTTTCTGATAAAACTTCTTCATTTGTGACAGTTTTAAGCCTTTCAGAATTGACAAATTCTAGGGACGCTGCATGTGAAAAATTTTGGCAAATATTTGTGGTGTCTTTTGACAAGTTCTGCTCTGAATGTTGAATTGTGTTGCATTCAGGGGACATTATTTCACATGAATCATTTGAATGTTGTTCTATTTTGGAGCATATTATGTCAGAGGATTCAATTTCTTCTTGTTTTTGTTTTTGGGTTTCATGGTGTTTTCCAGTACTGAGGGCCACACTTGAGCAGCCAGTACCTACATCTGGAGTCTGAGCAATGATTGATGGATCATTTTCAGTGGACACAGTGGGGATACTTATATTTTTGAACTGGTTCTCAGTCAGTAATGTTTCATGAGGAATTTCTTCATCCAAGTTAGTTTCTAGATATTCACTTTGATTTTCTGTGGGTTTTTCTTCTTCAATGCTTTCTAAAGTTTGGACCTCCCATGTAACCAATGACTGAGATTCTAGATTTGTTGTTTCTGTTGGGTCATTTATAACTAGTGTGTTACATATTAATTGTTCACCTGCACAAATTTGATCATCAGGACATTTGTGTGAAATATATGACTCTGGTGGTTTTGTAAATGCTGAAGTTTCTAAACTAGCTTTTAATGATAAGTTCTTGGAATCAGATTCCTTTTGAGGTTTACCTTTTAAGACGCAACATTCTGTATCGCCCTTATCTCTAAAATCATTACTTTTTTCCTTGATGGATTCAAAATCTCCAGTGTTTTTATCACTATATTTTTCTGTTGCCCCCAATTTATCTGATAATTCATTTAGAAGTTTGTCCTCTGCTTTGGTTGTTTTTATGCTTGGAGTTTTCTCCTCAGAAAACGTGTACTGATCCTCAAGACTTGGTTCATTTTCATTATTTGTTGAGAGTAATGTGCTCTGTTCTGTAGAAGGTCTCACTTCTCCCGCTTCCATAAGTGTACTTAAGATTTCATACGTATTTATAGCTTCTTCAATTTTGTTCACCTTACCCTCCTCTAACACCTTAATTTCACTTTCTGGCACTCTCTCAAAACATGTGTCATTAGAGGCCAATGAAAAAGAGTCATCTTTTTGAGCAAATGTTTGAGGGCAAGCAGGCTTCACCAAATACTTGTCTTGGTTGTTGCCGTCTGCTTGAAACATGTCTTCATCACTGTGTACAAGAGGAACATTTTGCAGAAGGTCATCAAGATCATCATCACCGTCATTTTCATCATCATCAAACTTTTGCATACAGAATGTTGTAACTTGAATGTTACCCCCATCATCTTCATCTGATGCATTAAATGGATCAAAATTATCTTCTTCATGAGTGTCAGGTTCACAAGTTTCATCCCCTGCTGCAGGGGTCACTTCTTCATTGTTAATGGCCTCATTTGTATTAATTTTGACATCAACATTAGGTTCTAAGCTTGTATATGCATTCCCATGTACACTAACTTGTGTTGATAATGTTTCATTTTTGTGGACTGTTTCTGATTCTCTTAAATCTTCTGTGTTATTATTTGTTTCAGCTTGGACATTAGGTTGATGGTCATTATTTTTATGAAGCCTTGCTTCATGACTTGCCACTAAATGTTTTTCATTTTCACTGACTACATTTGTGTCTAAAATGTTCACCCCTGTTACAGATTCACATTTTGCCAAACCATACTCCTGTTTATTTTTAGTTAAATCATTATCAGGCTCTATAGTACACGACTTTTCACCTTGAACACATACATTTTCTATTGAATTTTCTTTTGCAATATCCATGCAATATCCATGACTATTGATTTCTTGATTTTTCAAGATTCCATCTGAATTAGTTCTCTTGTGTTTCGTCCTTTTGCTTAGGATTGGGGACTTTGTAGGAAACTGATATTTGACATCTTTAGTGTCCGGACTTTTCTGTAATTCTAGATTTTTCTGCTTGATTTTCTGTTTTCTGTTGGCTCTCGCCACTAGATAGTCTTTTGCAGACACATTTTCCATGGAGCCAGATCTCTTCAACTCCATGGGGGGTGGGGAGGGAGCTAGGACATTGGGTCGGATCTCTATCACAATATTTTCTGATGAATCTTTTCTTTGCATAGTCTTTAAAACCTCTTTTGGGTCATTTTCTTTTTCAGTAGGATCACTTTGTGTCTGAATAGAATCACAACAAGCCTGGATTCTATCTTCAATCACAGAGTCCTTCTCATTGATCATTTGACCTGTTGAGAGGTCAATTGTAAAGTAGTCCTCCCTGCATTCTTCCTCCTCACTGGGCTCTTCTTCAGAACACAATTTTTCTGCACAAGCTGCCATTTTTTTATTATTAACTTGCTAATTCACCTTTCCATATGAAACATTAACCAAAGTTTCATACAAAAAAGTTTTTCTTTTGAATAAAATCCAGTGTGACAGACTGCATATTATGTGAAGATTGTGTTACAAATATGCACTATTTGTTCAAGTTTCTTCAAATATTTTTTTCCTTCTCAAATGATCAAATCAAAGACTTTATGACATGGTTGTAACTGGAACACAAACACACCGATCAAATAAATCCAGATTCCCTATTTTGACACCACGAATTAACCATTCATTTTATCCCAATCAGTCACGACTAGGCAATGCTCATTATGTTATTTCTATTAATCCGTTAAAAAGGCTCCTTCATGTATAAACATTAAATCTCAGGTAGAGGAAGAAAAAAAAAACGAAACCAAGGAGTAGAAAGTTGGGTAGGTGGTAGGCTTATCACACAGTGTAGAAAAACACTGACCATATCCCTTCACACATAGTTTGCTAATAAGTAAATCCACGACAAACGGTTGCCCTTAGCCAACACTTTAATTGCGTCCATTCTTTATTTGTTGACAAATTCGTTCTTCTTGTTAGATGACTCCATGAGTCCTTCCCCATCCCTTTGGGCCATGTTGTGTTGATCTGGATTGCTTACTTCAACACAAATTTTATGTATCCTTTGGTCAACTTTATGACTTTCTCCTTTGACAAATAGCCAAACTAGTTTAAATCAGGGAGAGAGTGAAAGAGAAAAAAAAAGGATTTGTGTATTACCAAACCCTTCAATGAGAGTAAATATATTCTTGGATTAAAAGTTTACCTGTGTACTCCATGTATAAATTACCTGCAATTGTATATGCACTGATGAGATTTTTGGAGTTTTTGTTTTGTTAATCCAACTTTTATTAATGGATATTTCAATATTACTACTTTGGTATGATTCTTAAGCACTGTAAAGCAGATTCTCTCTCTCTCTCTCTTTCTGCATTTGTAAAGACATTTTTTTTTAAAATTCCATAACTCAAACAGAGTTTTTTTCATCATTTACCAGGTTATGGAATTTTTTGTGAGATGACATGTTGTCCCTTTCTATCTGGGCTATCACCCACAGCCCTGGAATGTCTGTTGTAAACATTTTTTGTACAAAGCACAACATCACCTCTCTTCCTTCAAATCCTTGCTGATTTGTTGATTTAGGAAATATTGACATGGTGTAAAAGAAAATGAGTCTAACTAATAAAAGGATATACAACTGTTTCTGTGCCCTTGTTTGTGCATGCATGCATGCTGCTCGGAATGTACCCATCAACTTTTTCTCGTCCAAGATTGTATTAACTGCTTCCATTCAACAAGTTATTATTAACCCAATCTTTTTTCCTTTCAAACTGAATCCTGCAATTTATTGTTAAAGGGAGATAATCACATTTTATTCCACCTTCCTTTTTTTCCCCATTTGAAATCAAGAATTGTTATTCACTAATTATCAGAATTATTATGTTAAAAAACCATCTGTGTTCAAACATGTCCAGTTATTCTATAGTTCAAACAATACCAAAGAGTTATTTTACCTTGGTAAATATCTTTACTATGCAACTATGTTTAGAAATTCATTGCTCTATCTAAAATTATACAATTTGTTTTTCTATTACAATTGTTAAATAACATTTTCAGTATTATATATATATATCTATTGTATCTCACAATATTTTATACGATGTATCCATAAATAAAAGTTGTATGCATGTTGTTCTCCATAGCGAGAATGCACACTCTGCAGAGACTCTGAATCCTACTGGCTTCGGATTTTGCGTGCCTCGCATATGTTTATACTTGTGTTCAATGCTGATGAGCTTATTGCTCAAAGTTGAAATAAATAATAATTTCTTTTATTTTGTTTAATCCTGTGTAAAAAGCACAAGCTTACCAATATATAAAGAAGGATTTTTTAGCAATATACATAAATTACGTACATTATTTACTCCTACATAATCTTGTGACAAAACATGTACATTTAATTAACATTATAAATTCAATGCCCATTTAAATACCTAAGAAAACATTTAGGTGGGCAGAGGGATAAGACAACAACACATGGAAAACTGGTTATTCAAGTTAATGTCTTGCTAAATATTTCTGATTTAAACTTGTTGCTTCACGGAAACAGTTTTTATTCTCAATGTTTAATAATCTTCACTAAATTCACTGCATGTGTTTGTCTTTGATTATACATATGGTTTCATTTTTCAGTACAAACATATTCTAAAACAAGGAATTCTTTGAACATGATACTATAACTAACAGTAAATAAAAATTGATATAACATTTTAATCCTGGATTTATTTATATGACTACCTGTTATATGCTTATATTAAAAACTAATTCACGGACTCTAATTTAACAATTGATGTATCTTAATTACAAATTAATATATAATGATTTAAAGTAATTATAAAGCTGTATATTGTAGAAATAATGGTACGTACTGTAAGAATAACACAATATGTTAAGCTAGTCTCATCAAGGATTCTTTTATTCATGGTCATATAAGATCATTCAATATGATCATATATTAAGATCAATTCAAACAACTCCAAAACAATTTAAGAGTCTAAATAAACTAAATTAAGTAGCATTTATATATACTGGTAAACAAACCATGAGTGAAATTCAATATTGTAAAGACAGACTTCCAATATCAATGTACCTACTGATACTTATTTAAACATGCATTGTACATGTACTAAATTTATATGAGGTCATTCAATGAGGAAATCATTATGGACCATGCATTATGTTGGAGTTTAATTTACCTTGTGTTGGTAGATAGTACTTCAGCCGATATTCCTGACTGGTCGGTTTATCGTGGCCGTTGGTGAGCTCCATAATTCGTTTTTCATCAGTCACATGTATTTCCAAAACATTCCATTTCACACCACAGACAATCAACTTCTCTCTGTATGAATTAGGCCGGTTTCTCTGTAAATGGCTTCCAGCTATCTGTTATAGCAAGACAAATGTTAAGCAGGCTTGAGTATGGTCCCTTTAAATTCCAAAACATGCTGCACCTGTTTTGAACAATAACAATAAGTAAGTCTTGAATTACACCCACTGCAGTGAATGAGTGATTGTAAAAGGACTGCTTTTTCTGGTTCACTGGGATCCAGGTTAAATACCAGTGTCTGCTTCAAGGGACATAACTTTCACAACAGTCAGTATTGATCAGTGCTTTTTGCTTTATCAATTATGCACCACAATAGTAGGCTCATAACAGTAGCCATCAATGTTTTATTGAAGACTTACATGTACTGGCCAATAAAGAAAAAAAATTACTCATTCATTGGTTAATTGTAAAACATAGCTTGTCCAGCATTTGCAATTTAACATCTCTAGATTTTACTTCCCTGAGCTTCTCTCTATAATTTTTTTATTCATTAGAAAATAATTCTTTTTGATGGAAATAAACCTTTCTTATATATACATGCATTTAAGGTAGTACAAAACACCCATGAAATTGATTATTTGAAATATTTTCTGAAATGTGCAAAATAATGGCTTAATGCAGTGAATTTTGCAATTTCAATCCATTATCTAAGAAAAAATATAAATCATACCCAACATTTACATGAAGCAGGAAAAAATCAAGGTACAGCATATTTTGTTCAATTCCAACCTACATTAGAATGTTATTCATTTGATCTTTGTGCAATTTGTCCTCATATTATTTAAGAATGTGTAACTTTTGTTTCCTTGCATGTTTCTTTCAGAGTTAAGAGTAAAGATCTGAAATTTGAACACAATCATGACAAGCTTTATGCACATCAAATTTTAAGGTCATGTGAAAAGGTCAAAGGTCAAATATAATGACGTCATCTAGGATTTTTATCAATTTTTACCTCTGTCAAATATTTTAAAATCTTAATTAATCTAAAACCCACAGTAAGATTTTCATTATTTTGATATATTATAATCATGGAATCATGGCAATTATACGGTTTAATTTTATTGAAATTTTAATCATACAATTTCTGTAGAGAGACCTTTAATTGTTGGAAATTTTCATCATAAAATATCATTCACAAGCACTATTCTTACATTATATTACATCATAATTTACTTTAAGTTACCATTTAGATTACATTTCAGTATCTTTAAGTAAAAGAGAGGTCTCTTGTATAAATAGCAGCACAAACATTTCTAATACCTTCAAAAGTAACGTATTGGCATAGCAAATTCTAACAATGATTATTCCATTTTACACTCCGCCAAAAGGAGGTTGAAATGGTACGTTTAAGGCTATGTGCCTGGGCAAAAATTGTGTGGTCAAATTTCGAATATTAACAGGTTTCATTCTGAAGAACAGGATAATATTTGAAGAAAAATTGAAAAATAGGAAAATTCGGCTTATCCGAGCACATATTCCACATTAGTAGCTAAAAATTATACACAAGTTGTAGTTGTGTTGACAACTGCACTCACAGATTCAAGTCTTTAAAATTGTCATATTTTCAACATCCAATTACCGTAGTACCCAATTTAAAGGGGCATGGTCACAATTTGGGTCAAATTTCATTTTTTCTGTTTTTAGTGATTATATATATTGCTTTAGAAATGCATTTCTAATGATCTACCAAAATTTGAGTGTCAGTCGTAGAGATACAAATAAGATACAAAGCAGAGACTGTATAAACTCTTTTAGTTGATTTAAATTAAGAATTAAATAGGGACTTTCATTAGGAATGATATAAAAATTTGAGACTTCCTATTTCAATCTTATTAAGATTACATTATATAATTTCTACAGCTACTTCAAATTTCAAAGTATAATCAATATGAAGAGATCAGTATATGTTAAATTAAGTAAACTAGGGAGTTTTTGTTTTGGTAAGGTTTAGGTAGATATTGACCTTGCACCTTTCGCTATCATAATTAATCTGATAATTGGTTTCTTGAAAATTAGAATTTTATTGAAATTTGATAATTAAAATATTATTGGCAATATGCAAAAGGATTGAGGGAACCTTGCTTCCTGACGTGAATTGTTTTTAGAGCTTGTAATTGTTCTAATTAAAATTTAAATCCTTACTGGGGTCATAGTTTAATTGTTATCTAAACATTAGGGTGGTCACACCTCATTAACTGCATTGTGGATTCCTTAACTGACCAGGACAAACACCCTTAGTGACACTTACACACCCCTTTGTCTCTTTTTCTGGCAAAATAAACACAAAATACATGTATATCCCCCCTCTCTCTTCCCACGCCTCTCTGTTTCTACCTCAATAATGGTCAATCAGGCAGTTCTACTGAGTACCCTCCTCTCTCTCTCTCTCTCTCTCTCTATCTCTCTCTCTCTCTCTCTCTCAATAATGGTCAATCAATAGGTAGCTTTAGTGGGTTTTTTTCTAAGACACATTAGGTTAAATAATTTTAAAAATTTGCATGGCGGTGTGAATGCATACTGAACAACTGATTATCTGTTTATATATCCAAGTTAACCAATATTATATTTTAAGTGAAAGTGGAAAATCATACCACATGAATACAATCAATTCTATTCTGTTAATAATATTATAAATAACACTTGTAAAGTATTGTTTCTATTAATATGAGCATCACAAAATATTTATGTGAAGAGTAATCGAAAGTAATCGAAAAAGTAATTATAATTACACTGAAATTTTTAGCTGTAATCGATTAAATTACGATTACAAGTAATCGAAAATCACTTCGATTACAGATTACTGTCGATTACTTGAAAAAGAGTAATCATTACAATCGATTACGATTACTCAATTACGATTACCCCATGCCTGACAGAGCTCACAATTTTCGTTGAGTAAACAAGGCTCGTGAACCGTTTTTGTTTACATTAATAGTTCAATATACAGGTAAATGTTCTTTTTTAAGCTTTGTTTACATGACAACGAACTGTGAGCTCTATATCTCATTTATTACAAGACGACTGACACTCAAATTTTGGTTGACCATTACAAACACCTTTCTGGAGCATTTTAAACATTAAAAACTGAAACCTAATTTTTGACCAAAATCGTGACCATCCCCCTTTAAACTATATTCTAATACATTGTTTTCCTATTTAAACCGACTGAGCTCTTTGGGTAAGAATCTTTCAAAATAACAACAGAAAAAAATGTACCAGTATAAGTGTGAAAACAAAATTTATTTAGTTCACTCTTGAAAAATACAATAACATACACATGGACATGATTTGAATGAATTCCCCTTTTTCTTTGTTGTTCAAACAATAAATTATTGCGTTATTCTGCACTTAATCAAATTTGGTCTGAAAAAGCTTGATCATGGAATGATATTATCCAGCATTATATGATTATAACCAGCATTGCATTAAAAACAGAGAAACATCTCAAAATATCCACAATTAAACTCAAAATGCAAGCTTCAATTCATTTATACTATAGTGAAAACACACATAACAGCACATCTACATGTATGTACATCAATATCGGTATATCAAGAACATAATATAAAAATACGTACCAGGTATATTATTTCATTTGATCCTTATCAAATAATCTATTATGTGCATCTCTAATATGTTTTACGGTGCGACCGTTGGGGCGAGCACAGCATGTGATCAAACAATGAATTATAATAAATATTAAAATAAAATTAACAACGTGAAATTTGAATGCCAAAAAATAAAACATACCTATTTTTCAGTAAATTTTCATTATTCATAGTTTATAAGACTTGTTATAATTTATTTATTTATATGTAGAACAATAGTTTAATCTCAGATACAATGTTGTTAAATAATAAAGATTTTAATATATAAATATTCATTGCACTGCATCTCCTCTTTTAAAGTGATTGTGATTATGATTGATTGATTGATTTCCCCCTTTTTTTTTGCAGTAGACATTTTTTCTTAAACTTACATATAAAACTTGACTCATCATAGAGCTCCCCCCATGCTAAAATTTTTTTCATTTTCGTCAATTTATACATGTTTAATTTTATTTTTAATTTACGCTTAAAAATATTTGCTTATCATGTTAAAAGAACATGGTGTTGCCCCCCCCCCCCCCCATGTAATAAATGGAAGTGAAATTACCGTAATTATAGTGAATAAAATATTTGTGAGCATTCATCCAAATTAGTGCAATTTACAACCGTTTCCTGTATCTGAAGAAATGTCCTTATTCGTCAGCTGTTCTTTATCTTAGCCTTTGCAAGATTTTAAGAGGATTTTGGTCATTTCAGCAGATTTACAATAACTTCAATTAGAGTAATTTCCCCTTATCAGTGCTTATTGTGACGTCAAAGCTGACGTTGGTTAAGTGTCGTCTTACTCTTTAAAACTCCCCTGAGAAATAAAAGTATGCGAAGTATACTGTTTTATTTACTTAAAAAGCATGATGTTCTTAAAATTACACATCTTATAAACTTTTCAAAGGTTTTACTTTGATTCTCGGGAGAACGTGATGTTGGAACGTGAGGTTGGAAACCATTGGTACTATGAATTGTGGGTCAAAATTTACTGACTCCGAAAAAATATATCGGATCAATGTGTAAACGTTTGTGACGTCACATGATTATTTTTGATTGAAAGTGTACTGAGGTGAACTTTAGAGGTAACATTGACTTTATGTCGCTTACATCGTTATTGTTTTTACTGTCTAAATTTGTCTTGCTGATTCTCGTGAGAGTGTGAAGTGATAAAAATTGCCATGATTACAGGGAACTACTGGGACGATTAAAACGATGCATTACTGGTCCGATTTACTGACGCCAAAAAAATCCGTTGAATGAATGTGCAACTCTAGTCCGAATTTTCTATTCACACACGCCTTGCCGGTAGAGCTCGCTTCGCTCGCTATAAAAGATTATAATGAAACATATTAGAAAAGTCAAAGTGTGCTCCGATATATAAAATGATTGTACTAGTAATCATTACAGTTTAAGATCTAAAAAAAGAATTTATATTATTTTCTAGTAATTACCCAATCACTTTATTGACATTTTCTTAAATTTGGGTTTTAACTAGGCTTGAAAATCATTTAACAACATTACATGGTCTTGTATTAAAATAAAATTTATCAAAGACATTTACATGTAATATCAATAAGATGGTAAATTGCCTGGTGTTTAGATTTTCCCTTTCATTCATATCTCAATCATTTTCAAAATTATAAACAAGCTCCCTGTCCTGACAGGCAAAAGGGATGTTAAATAACTTATTCTTACCAATCAAATTATATGTTACTGGTAAATTACTTGAATTTTAAGCTATATTTGAAGATTCCCACATAAATAACTACCCTGGTACATGCAAAAGTTCTAATTATCTTCAGTTTAAAAAAATCAACCTTTCATGTAGATCTAGAACTACATGCTAACACAAAATATAAAGATTCTAATGATTCATACAACCATTGTAGAAAAGACATAAAAATTGATGACTAGCAGATATGGTAAATAAGAAATATGGTAAATAAAATAAGATGTGAAATTGAACTAAAATTGTACTGGGAAGTTAACCGGTTTTTCAACTATTCATATACATGCATGGTCAGCAGATGAATTTAGAATACCTAGGATTAACACATGTTATTGCACAAAAATAATTGTGTATCGAGTATGTAAGAACAATTGCAGATGATTTTTTTGAGGAATTCATTTGTATATATTTATAATGTATACAACAGATTTATGAAAATCTGGTCTCAAGTAACACATTTAAATATTGCTATCAAAATTATCTTTATTGCCTCTGATAATACTGCAAGATACATCTTGTAAATTTAAAAATGTATGATTATTTTTAAAAAATGTATAGAATTTCAATCCAAAGAGTAAAATATAAAATCTTGAAAGCTTTAAGTAGTCTATAGGTACTTTATAAATGAATATATAGGATATATATCAGGTAATAAAGATATTGCACAGATTGTTTTTGGTGACTAAGAAAATACATTTATATTTTTCTTCACACATAAAGTCTTTCTACTAAACTTCTCCCATGTCAACTACATTATCAGTATTACTGTTACGTAAGAAGACCATGCTTTTCGGACGAGCCCATATTTGTTCCAGTTTCTGAATTGTAGCCACATCATAAGCCTCCCAAGCCGTGATTTCTGTGAATTTAGAGTCCGCCTTAATTACAGAAAATATCAGGTTTTCGACGGTCACCAGTTTTTCAACCTCATGGATGATGTGTTGTTTATCACAGTGATTTTTCATGACAGCCATGACACAACCGTGTTGACATTGAGCGTTGGATTTTACGTTGATGATTAAGATGTCTCCTGTGGATCTTCCTACCCAGATGGAGTCCCCAACACCAGCAACAGAATTCACAATTGGATGGCGATTTCTGGGAATTGGTGAGCCAGAGGAGGGTGGGCTGGCCCGGGCTGGAAGGGTCTGGGATTTTTTGGCCATTGTGGGCCGCCTTGGAGGCAGGGGTGGGGAAAGAGCTGGATGTTGTGGGTCACTTACTGAAACACATCTCTCCGGAATGGGAGGGGGAGGATTGTTCTCACTGTCTGCACGGGCATTGGCACTGGAGGATGATTCATCGAACCACTTATCAAACTCTCCAGAGGAAATTTTTTCACATGATGAATCATCGGAAGAAACTGAAAATCTCCTGGATATGGGCATTGCTTGCACCTGTACAGAACTGTTAGAAATGTATTTGGAAACAACCATTTTATGTGGATTGATCTGATCACATTTCAGAATATGCGTCAAAATGCCCATCTCTGTATCAAATTCAAGTAGTTCACTGCTATTGGCAAGGAGTGCCCATATCCTGCAGTCCATGTGAACCAGTTTCATGACATCTGGAAGTTTATTCTCTAATATGGCCTGACATTCCTTGTTGATCTCAATTCTTCTCTCTATCATCTCTGTCCTGTTGCTGACTATGACAATGTCACTGCCACAGCCACACCATAGTTCCTCAGTTTCCATCACATAGACGAGGCAGGAGGCGGTCCTCTTGGATAACCTCAAGATCTTTTTGAGGTGCCAGTTAAACTGGTGCCTGAGGTTTACCTCCTCCCCTTCAATCACCTCCGGTTTTTTGATATGCTGATAAATTCTTAGCTGACCATCTCCTAGCAGAATGTACACCTTTTTACCCTAAAACATAGGCAAAATTTTAAAGTCCAGAGTAATCATACAATGGTTTAGATATTCTTGAATTGTAATACAGTTGTATACGAAGAATAATTGTCATATACAAGGACACAGAGCACCCACCAGTTCCTCATTCTTGACATATTCAATACATGTAGGAGTGGCCCCCAAGTTGTCTAGTTTCTTCAGTGAAGAAGGATGCCCTACTCCTTGCTGCCCAAACACTTCTATCTGCTCATCCTAAAAAGAGAACATTTAAATTATTTAATCTATTTGTTAAGACATTACTTAAGTAATGTCGGTAATGGTTTAGCAAGGTTTAATGATTTTATGTACAAAGAAATGCAAGACAATAAGGATTTATGTAGATAAATATGCCACTGAAAAGAAGAGAATAAACATTTTTGGAAGAGATGTATGTACTACAGTCCTCAGTGTTGTGTCTGCTTCTAAAAGGAAAGATTGTAAAATGTAACCAATTCAGACCTCTGTTCCAATCCAGATCTGTTTGCCAATTTTGTCCATGCATGTGACGGTGGCCCCGGGCAGTGGTTTTCTGAAGGCCTGATATGTGCACATGGTGGCATCCAGAATGTGGTAGCAACGGTCATCTCCACTCCCCTCCCACACCCACACCTGTCGCTTTACACCACCATACTGCAAAACACAGAGCCAAAAAAGTTATGATCTCCTTATCAGCCTTCAAAAAAATCTACTCTAGGTTTGATTTGATAGATGGAAAGAGATGTTGATAGTACTGTGTCAGGCCAAATAAGGAAAGTGTTTATGTACAAAATCTTGTAGAATCAAAAAGACTCATTTGATGCTATTGATGGTAGGCCTGGAGACCAATGATATGTCTACAACCCAATACAATTTAGATATCATGGTAAATTCTGTAATAAACCAGTGTTTGTATGGTTGTTGATTTACCTCAGTGACAGAGGTGACAAAGTCAACTTCCTCCAGCTCCCGTGGGAAGTGTTTGTGCTGGGCCAGGAAGTCTGCGGACATCATGTGACTTGTGGTTAGGATGTCTTTAGCACTGGGACGCTGGGTGGCATCCTGATTCCAACAAAGCTCCATCAACCTTTCCAGCATAGGGAAGCGTGGATCTATGTTAAAATCCTGCAAGAAGGAATTTCTGATTAAGTCTAAGGCTTGTGCATGAATATCAAACTAGTGTGTGTAATTGTATCAAAGATATAGACTTTTATGTACTTATACTTAGCTGCAAGATTTTGAAATACAAGTAATTGTGCAAAAGGACATTTTGTATGGCTATTGGAATTTACTGTTTCACCATTTACTCCTTGTTTACCTGGAGGTTTGGTCTTTTGGCCTCCATTTTCATGGCTCTTGATATCTGTGCCATGTTTTTGTATTCACAATAAGGTCTTTCTCCTGACAAAATCTCATACAACACCATTGAAAAGGAGAAAATATCCACCTACAAGGATGAGCATGGAAGGCATACAGAAATTATTTACATCTTGGTTATCTAGTTTATTCAAACTGTACATAGACACTCCACACTGATTTTTATTACTTTATTTACTGGTGAAAATATTCAGTGGCTGAGCCATTGGTAATGATGGGTCATAATTCTGTCATAATTCTTAAAAGTCTAAACATTTTACTTTTTCTTTCTTGCTTTAAAGTTATTAAAAATATTTTACTTGACACTCTATTCCTTTTTCTGCTCTCTAGAGAGGATTCCCCAGGTAGTGACAGTACTGGCTTACCTTTTCATCATAGGCTAATCCCTCCATGATCTCCGGAGCCTGATATCCAGGTGTTCCCACCAATCCCACTGTCCCTCCGGATGTATTAAACTTGGAAATTCCATAATCAGACAACTTGACATTGACTGGTGCCTCTGGGTCTAAACTGGTGACCAGGATGTTGTCCGACTTTAAGTCTCGGTATATGATGTCGTGTTTATGTAGGTAGTCCAAACCACGAACAATCTACAAAAAATAAGAATTCACCCTTCTTTTATTCTACATTGTTTATAAGATACCAAAGGTACATACTATGATGTGCTGCAGTATCAAGCTACATGTATTTCTTTATTTTTAAAACTTCTTTGTTCTTCCCTTTTTACAATAGCAGTTCTTCAATTTCACAAACATCAAATTCTTCAAATTCAATGCATATATACTGATCAGAAATGATTTGGAAGTCTATAAACCACCATTTCTTTATGTATGTTTTTTACCCTTAGTATTCAGAATCCTCAGATATATAGAAATTTTTATCTTGGCCCAATCAAGTTAAAGAAGACAAGGTTTTGTTAATTGATATCTAAATGAATCCTCAGCTATGTTTTTCTTGGCCAAATCAAGTTCAAGATAACAAAGTTTGGCTATATGATATAGATAACAAGGTCGCTATATATGGGGTATTTGATATGAATCCTCAGATATCTTGATGTTTTTTCTTTACCCAATTGAGTTCAACATGACAAGGTTAGATATTTACCTGATGAACAAGCTTGAAGTTGATCTCCTTGCTGAACACTGGCAGGAAGACTTTGTCCTTGTCCCTGTATTTGTTGAAGGGTTCTCTCCCCTCTATCTCATTATCAAGCACTCGTCTCAAACTACCCAGGGGAGCTAACTCTAGACACATCAGCAGATCTGGTCGGATGGAAATACCAACAAAGGATACAACACAGGGGTGATCCAACTTACTGGTCACGTCTGCTTCTTGTCTCATTTCCATGAAAGCTCTAAAAGCCTAGTAAAATAACCACAACATATTTACAGGTAATGGGGAGAGAGAGGTTAAGAGAATGAAGAGATAAAGAGAAAACTTCAAAATAAAAAAAAATGTTTTGAAAAATCAATATTTTTAGATATAAACTTCTCATTTATTCCAATTGTTACAAACCTTGATGCTGCTAGCTTCGTCCATATCTAGATGCATGTTTGGGGCATTAACATAGTCATCTAAATCTTCGTCATCATCATCGTTATGTAGAGGCTTGTTTCGTTCAACACTGGAGATATTCCCACCAGAGTAGTAACTGCTGTCCAAAGAATGCTTCCCTGACATAGAGGGAGCCCCATGGTAGTACTTGACTGCAATGTCCACATCTCCGTATTTACCCTTGAACACAGACCCAGTGACCCCTGACCCCAGATAAGCCTTCTTATTGGATGGATCAACTTGAAGTTTCTCCGAGTCCAGCAGGAATTTCCTGGGCAGTTCCTGCATGAGAAGTTCCGGGACGAGTTGACTGAGGGGGACCTTGGTTCCTCTCCTGCACAAGGCCATGTCACCGGAGAGCAGAAGGCGAGCACAGTGCTCCACTGTGAAGTGGTCCAAATTGGAGGGCAGCACGCTGGAGGTAATGGTGTAGCACACTGGACAGATGGCAAATCTCTGTATTCTGGGTCTACCCACCATGTCATAGTCCATCAAACCTACATTCAAATGTCCCGATTGTTTATAGAAATTGTGTATTTTGTTTTGTGCATCATTATTTTGGTGTTTAAAATAAAAGAACGGAATTGAGTAACTGATAAACAGTGTTGATTGTATTCAGAGTACCAGTATATCATGTCAATTTTGCAAAGATCAACAAAATACATAAATGCCTCAATAAGGTTTATAGTAAACAAGATATATCTAGAAGTGGTGATCATGGTGGGTTGCCTTTACAAAATTAGCTGACTACTGATACCTGGGTAATGATCACTGAGAAGATCTTCCACCGCGTCTACAATCATCCCCATGATGGAGTAGTCCTCTTCTAGGGACTGGACAGTGATCAGGATGCCATGAGTTATGTACCCTTCCCTCTGACTCACTTGTACAGACTCCAGCATAAAATGGCCCATCTCATGTCTCAGAAACATTCCATCCTCCCAGTATATCATGTCTTTGTTGTTTATCTTCAGACCTTTACTGTTCATTCATAAATAAAAACACAGCATGTTTAATATTTATAAAAAACTATCTACCAGCTTCTTTATAACTTAACATGGTTCAAAATTCCACCTTGTTTTAGAATTGATCCTGTAGAAGGACTTTCCAGGCTTGATCCTTACAGAGGACCTGAGGACCCAATCATTGGCAAGAAGTTCAATCCTACACATGATCCTAGAGAGCAGCCTACTCCACAGACCATTAGGAATAAAAGCAAGCTGATAGAGGCGGGACACTCGCTTACCATCACGGCCATGAAACTGAAGGTCCATGCCAGGGTTAGCGTGAAGGTGGGAGGGGATGAACAACCTATGTAGTTAAGATATAATAACCTGGATGGTAAATGTTATAATGGATCAATAGATATTTTGTTAAAAAAATACAAAGACAAACACTGAGACAGGTTTTTTTATTGACCCTAGAGTACTGGTAAGTATTACGATACATGTAATATTATTACATTTGTTTAAGCTTAAAACATGTACACAGCATCTGCTCATGGGGCATTTTATCTGCTCTGTATAATGAATGCACATATTTGTTATATATGGAATAGAGAGCATAGTGGATAGGATGCACCTGTGATTTACCTAAAGGTTTTCTTGTACAATTCTTCAATTACCATACTCTCCATATACCGATACCTCATATTTATTGTACATGAACACTTGAATGAAAGAAATCACAAATTTGTTTTGAAGGAAGAAATCACTGACTTACAAATGGGAATAACACACTTACTTTCTGTCCAACTCAACCTTAAGAGCAATTTCAAATTGTTCCAGGAGCTGTATGTATTGTGGGACATTCTCATTGGGGAACCTAGAATCCTGGAGGTACATCTCTTGTACTGTGCTCAAGGCAATTTTTCCTCCCTTCATAGACTGACATAGTGACTAAAAAAAAAAAAAATCAATTCGCATAATTAGAGTTTATAAAAATGGCTAATCTATGATGTTTTCTTAGCTGACAATTGTTTTTAGAATTTGATAGGTTGTTAATACTGACCGAGTCAATGAGGACCTGTGAGAGGACGTCACACAGCCAGGTGGGGTCCAGGTAAAAGAAGTTATTCAAGCCTTGTAACTGTTCATTGAAGTGAAGCATTGCTCCAGACGTTACAAGGAACTTTACCACTACAAAACACATGGAAGGTACAGTGTGTTTAGCTGTGCTTGTTTTGTATCCAATCAAGAAATCAGATGGTCTCAAAACAGGCAAATTATCAAATTGAAAACAAACATTGATAATCAAAATATTTTAAGTCTTTAGAACATATCAGTACATGTAAATGTAGAATCAAATAAGCAATGTACAACATAGAGAACAAATTATAGGGATCTTCTTAGTGCATTTTTATTTTTCTACTGATCTTATTTATCTTGGACATGTATAATTATATCATTTTCACTGGTTACCTTCGGGGACCTCTTGGGGAACCTCCACATCACAGCTTGGTATATTCTCAATGAGCTCATACAGTTCCCTCTGAACCAGGAATGGAGGTTTGCCATCCCTGATCCTGTTCTCCAGCTCACGGTAGATCTCCTTCTCTATCAGGAGGTAGCTGTTAGGAATGCTTCTGCCCAGCAGATATCTCGTTCCTAAGGTCTTATTGCCAAGCTCCTTCATATTGCAGGCAGTATTGTACAGGGCATCTCGTAACTCGGATATACCTAGATGAAAACATGTCATAAAATCACTGACAGGAAATTAAAAGGTGGTAACAATAGTACATGTACATAAAATATGGTAAAAATTAATTTTAGTACAGGTACACTGTATCAGTTATCACAATAATGAGAGTTACAAAAAAAGTACAATAATCTAGTAACAAAACATAATGAATGGCCTACTATTTTGGTTTGAACTCATCTTTTTTTTTTTTTTTTTAAATTTCCTTATCAAATTAATGGGTGATGAAGTGAACTCTACAGTATGTGTATAGAGTTCAGCCACTGAGGAGTGAATTTGAGGTGTATATAGGCAGACACCCACCCGCCCCAGTAGTACAGGACATGGGGATGATGTTGTCATCCTCTAGTTGTGAGCACAGCCCCCCGTATCTCTCTGAGGCACTCCCAAACGCCTCCAGTAGCTTCCTTTTGATCTCAGACACCTGCTCGTCCCTGGTGGGGCTATTGTTCTTGTCCAAGAAGGTTGCTGCTATGATGACCTTGGAGTGGGGATTTCTTGCCTGTAATCAAGGAGAATGGAGATAAAATATGGTGCACTTAATCCTTATTCATTGGAAGATCTTATAATGTAAGACCATGTATTAAGTACTCACCTCTATACTGTACAGAAGTTTGCCTATCTTCTCCATGTCCTTGGCCAGAGACCAGAGGTCCCAGACGACCAGGTACAGAGAGTTAGGGGTGAAGAAGCAGTGGTGTGTGGCCTTATAACACTCGTCCCCAGCCAGATCCCACACACACAGCTCTATAGGCAGCCTCTTAGACTGGTCCTTCTGCACAGGCAAAATAATTAAGTCCATTATTTATACCTCAAGATGATGATTTTATATAATGCACCTAATTGGTCTAGGAAGTCATGTGATGGGGAACAATATGTGTCGCCTTGGGAATAGATATCATATTCTACCTATTCTGAAACTTTGGGATTATTCATTTCAATATTATGAAAAGATGAGCATATAATATGTAAACAAAGATGATTAAAACTAAAGTTTTAAAACTGTGATTTGATTTGAACATATTTTATTGTATACTAGTATATATAACATACATAATTATTGAAATGGTTAGGACACAAGTTCTAACAACTTACGAGATCTTCACCATAAGTTAACTGTAGATTGTATGGGGTGACCCACCCATTTCCTTGGATAATTTGCTTTATTTGCGCAGTACACCTCTCTCATTAGTTTGTGAGAGGAGTTATAAACAAATATATCATAATTATTTAAGAGTTAGCAACTTGCCTTCTACCCCACCCCCCAAAAAATAAAGGTTTTTTGATTAAGGAGCAAAGTAAAGTATTTAGTTTGCTAGTCAAGAATTTTTTACTCAAATGTTTTGGGTCACAGATTTGGGGGTAAAAAAGATCTGCACCTATATTAACAGTGACAAATTGAATAAACAAAGAAGTGACTAATTCTGGTGTACTTCCTATCATTTGCAATGCAAAATCCCTTCCGCTTATTATTTAGCGGTGCAAGGACACCTGACAAGCTAGAGGGGGTTTCTAAAGATGATCTTTGATTTTTTTCATATTCAATAGATATACATTGTATGAACTCTGAAGTATTTATGAATATCAATTACATGTAATTCAACTGTTGCATAAATATCTTGGGATAGAGTAAAATTAACAAACGCTGGACAAATTTTCATCAGAAAGCCAGCTCATGGCTCAGGTGAGCAAAAAAAGTATGCCTATATATAGACTGTTGCTGAATCCAGAAAATTATGATCAAAAGCTTCCACCACTGCAGTGGTTCAATTAGGCCACCTTGCAACATGCAGTTAGAAACAGTGAATCTATAGAGAGTACAACTACGCATGTATTAAAGTCAGAACTTCATTCAGATCATGCTACATGTATTACAATAGTATATGTATGTTGACATGCATGTTTAAAAAAGCTGTAGTCTAATAGATTTGAATCATTCTATAAACTAAAGAGTGAATATAGAAGTCTATAGACATACAATACCTCATTCCGAATTCTGTGTTTATTAGAGGAATGCTGTGTTACAATTTTTACATGTTAGTTTTAATTTCAATGAATATTTATATATATATTAACTCAGAAAAAAAAACAAATGGTTACATCAGTGATAATTAATATATTATAAATGTTTACCTTAAAAATGTCCGTGCATACTGATTAAGATTAGACTATTATTTTATTGTCTTGTAACTCATACACTTGTAATTTTAGTTCATACAAAAAAGTATTTAATTTGATTACATTTTGTTCAAGCTATACAAAGAAATTATGTGGACTGAGGGATCAAAAGATTGATGTCTGATGAAAAACTTAATTCCAACTTCTGTTGTCTAACATACCGGTAAATAAAACGAAGGACATGTTGTACTTGGGAATTACTTCGCTGATGATTAAATTTTTTCTTGTTTTTTTTTTTAATGAATACACAAAAGAAATTTAAAATATTTACAGTTCCTTATAAGAGCAAAGTACTTCATCATATAAAATTTTTATCAACATTTATCCCAATTAATTTTGAGGGAGAGATAGGGGTCTTGATGAAAACCTTATGAATTAAGTTTTTCATCTGATATTACATGATTTTCCAACAGATACAAGAAAACAATTCCCTGCATGTACTTTAGAACTGAGAAGAATTTTTTTTTTACAAGAAATGCTTCAGTACACCTACCAGTTTATCCAGAATTCCACTCTTTTTTTTTGGACAAAGAGTGGTTTCCACTCTCCGGATTCCTGACCCATGGATTTCAAAGTTGGATTTACAGCCTAGCAGGTTAGTAATGGCAGTTTTACCTTTGTCCTAGGAACATGTTATCAAAATGTCAATATAATCAATGATCAAAATACATGTAGTTATTTAATTTATTGTATGTTAGTTAAAAAAACCAAAAACAAACCTTTTTACCCACAACAACCAGTTTTAGTCTGTAGTACCCCTTGCTTTGTCGCAGTTTTTCATTCAGACCTTGAATATATTTTTTTGTCCAAATGTGGCAATCTAAATAAAAAGTTTATTTGTTTTCTTTCATCAAAATAAACATTGCTCATTTAAATTGTATGGTACAAGTAAGTGTAAATGTCTTTAGCCCTTATTTGAGATCAATTTCATTCTTGGAAACTTTAACTAACAATTAGGTACATTGAAATTATCTTTTAATTAAGAGGGATGGATGTCCGTGGTCATTTTTAGATTATCTCACTGAGACAAAAAGCTCTGTATAAAGATGTAGAACATATCTAAAGTGAACAGATACTGAATATTGTTTTCCCTCGGACTGAAATGTCACATTTTCATTGGATTAAACATGGCAAGTGATTGCCTCATATATCTCTATGTAGGTTCTGTGAGGATTAATATTAGGCAATATGGCCGTCATTGGCCGCCGCCTCACCTATTTATCTCGATATTTCATATTATATAACGCAGAAATCGTGTTTAGTAAGTCATTAAAATATTTAGAGTAGTGGCCCTTTGGAATTATTTTTTAAATTAGAGTAGTTGCCCTTTGAATATTGACGTCACATTGTTGTGTCTGGAGCAGAACAAAATGGCAGCGTCTAAATTTGCTCAAATCTCTGCAGAAGTTTAAAATTGAATAGCAACAAAACATTGTAAGTAATATGGCTGAAGCAAAGATTTTTTAAGCGTATTTGAAAGGTGGTATTGATAATTTTGAAGAGTTTAAATGAGTTTAATTGAACGAGATGTAAGGCATCTTGTACATGGCTTTGCGTAGATAACCGCTATTTGTGAATGAATATGTCGCTTGATAGTCCTCGGGAAAACAAAACACTTATTTGGTTAGTTACTGACTCACTACGGAAATATATTGGGTTTGATCAATCTCATAGACGGCTCGGCTTCGCCTCGCCATCTATGAGATTGATCAACCCAATATATTTCCGTAGTGAGTCAGTAACTAACCTAATAAGTAATAGTAGTATATGGTCAGAAATATCATATTTAAAAATCTAAGGTAAATCTGATGGTTAAGTTATTGACAATCCAGCCTCCTTAATCATCAAATCAGAAATATAAAAGTTGCCTGGCAAAATAGATTCAGTTAATGGTTTTGAACACATAATATACATTCTGTTCTGAACCAGATTTGATCTTGACCTTTTCTTACCTACAGCTGAAGGGGACACCTCACCTCCTGGGATTCCAGTCCCTTGGATGTTCAGACTGTTACACTGACTCAGGCGCCCAAGCTCTTTTGGTAAGCTCTTGATGGCTGGGTTACTGCTCATATTATCAACATCGAAATTTTTTTTAAGTTCACATTTTAAACAAGAGGCCCATGGGCTACATCGCTCACCTGAAGAACGATAGGTATGATAAAATCAGCTTAATGGAGTCATAATACAAACAATCTGGACAATGTACAATAATACATGTAGATCCTGTATAAATAAAATCCATTTTCCCCCCTGGATATTCTTATGCTTATAATCATTAGTCCCTTTTCTAACAGGATGATTTTAGAGTCATATCACATGTTGAGTATTGCAGTTCTCAAAAAGATCCTTAACAATTGTTTATATATGGGATATAAAGCTACATCAAACTCTGAACCTTCTTGTGAGGCCGAAGAATTGTCCTGGAGACAAAGTCTTAACAATAATAAAGAATCATCTGGCTGATTAGTCTCTGAGAAGAAGATTTTTAAAGATTTACTCTATATATTCCTATGTAAAACTTAGAGCCCCCATTGTGGCCCCACCCTACCCCCGGGGGTCATGGTTTTCACAACTTTGAATCTACACTACCTGAGGATGCTTCCACACAAGTTTCAGCTTTCCTGGCTGATTAGTTTCTGAGAAGAAGATTTTAAAAGATTTACTCTATATATTCCTATGTAAAACTTTAACACCCCCTATGGTGCCCCCATCCTACCCCCGGGGGTCATGATTTTCACAACTTGGAATCTACACTTCCTGAGGATGCTTCCACAAAAGTTTCAGCTTTCCTGGCTGATTAGTTTCTGAGAAGAGGATTTTTAAAGATTTACTCTATATATTCCTATGTAAAACTTCGAGCCCCCATTGTGGCCCCACCATACCCCCAGGGGTCATGATTTTCACAACTTGGAATCTACAATACATGAGGATGCTTCCACACAAGTTTCAGCTTTCCTGGCTGATTAGTTTCTGAGAAGAGGATTTTTAAAGATTTACTCTATATATTCCTATGTAAAACTTCGACCCCCCCCCCCATTGTGGCCCCACCATACCCTCAGGGGTCATGATTTTCACAACTATGAATCTACAATACATGAGGATGCTTCCACACAAGTTTAGGCTTTCCTGGCTGATTAGTTTCTGAGAAGAAGATTTTTAAAGATTTACTCTATATATTCCTATGTAAAACTTTAACACCCCCTATGGTGCCCCCATCCTACCCCCGGGGATCATGATTTTCACAACTTTGAATCTACACTACCTGAGGATGCTTCCACACAAGTTTCAGCTTTCCTGGCTGATTAGTTTTTTAAGATTTACTCTATATATTCCTACTCTATATATGTAAAACTTCGACCTCCATTGTGGCCCCACCTTACCCTGGGGGTCATGATTTTCACAATTTGGAATCTACACTACCTAAGGATGCTTCCACACAAATTTCATCTTTCCTCGCTGATTAGTTTCTGATAAGAAGACTTTTAAAGATTTACTCTATATATTCCTATGTAAAACTTCGAGCCCCCATTGTGGCCCCACCCTACCCCTGGGGGTCATGATTTTCACAACTTTGAATCTACACTACCTGAGGATGCTTCCACACAAGTTTCAGCTTTCCTGACTGATTAGTTTCTGAGAAGAATATTTTTAAAGATTTACCCTATATATTCCTATGTAAACTTCGACCCCCCATTGTGGCCCCACCCTACCCACGGGGGTCATGAATTTCACAACTTTAAATCTACACTACCTGAGGATGCTTCCACACAAGTTTCAGCTTTCTTGGCTTCATGGTTCTTGAGGAGAAGATTTTTGAAAATTTCTCGAAATTTTTCATTAATTTCTAATTATCTCCCCTTGAAAAAGGGTGTGGCCCTTAATTTTCACAACTTTGAATCCCCTTTGCCTAAGAATTATTTGTGCCAAGTTTAGTTGAAATTGGCCCAGTAGTTCTTGAGAAGATGTTGAAAATGTGAAAAGTTTACGGACAGACGGATGGACGGACGGACGACAGACAAAATATGATCAGAATAGCTCACTTGAGCTTTCAGCTCAGGTGAGCTAAAAAAAAATTACTTGTAGAGAGAAAACAATTTAAGATTATCAAAGCTAGCCGTTATCTTATTGATTGAATTTATTTGCATCTTTTTTTATTTCTGGTTAAATTACCTGTATGCAGTTTACAAAATGGGGATCCCAGGCTAAATTTGTTACATTTTGGATAAAAAATTAAGAAATAGAGGAGAGTTAAGCTTTAAAAGCATAACCATATAAAAAAAAATACATATACATACATTGATATATCCAATGTTTGCAGGGAGACTAGTTGACAGACAGAAGGGGGCACACAGTCTAGGCAGTTGTCACTCAGGTTCAACTCGTTCAAGCAATGAGCCAGAAAAGACGGCAGGGCGATCCTAGAAGACACATTCTCACTGCAGCTTGATAGTCTGCTCCTTCGCCTCGGCAGTAACCTGGTAATTCAATTTAGAGATTTGTGAGTTCTTTTTTTCATTCAAGGCAAAAAGTCTGATACAAGATCATATCTGGTATATATACCAGATCATCAAGGTCTTAAATATACTGAGGAATCATTACTGTCACAAAGAGGCAGTTATTTTCTTGTCAATAATATTTAAGTATAAAAAGTTAAGCATTGTTGTTGGAGACATGAATTTCATTGGCAAGTTATCCATGATGCTCATGAAGCGACCTTCCCACTATAAGATATATGATTCCACAGTACATGTACTGATTCCCTTACTTGGACTTTGTGGTGGGTAATGGCGTGTCCCCTGAAGGGATCCCCAGTCTGTTGCCACTGAGGTCCAGAATCTGTAACATCTTACAGTCCCACACCTCCGGTCGCTGAAGGACATTGATCTTATTGTTGGAAAGATTTAACACCTGCAGGCAACCTGCAAATTAATAAAAGTACCGGTATAAAGCCAATTCTTCGTTGGTTCTTTTATATCATGCAGATGTACAGCCATTTTTTTTAATTAATTTGGGCAGGTGACATGTTTGATAATACAAGCAGAATGGGCATTCTTTTTTTTTTGTTATGTATAAATCAACCAATTCTTTGTTTAAAAGATGGATTCTGTTTCTGTGTTTTATGAACATCCACTACTTACAGAGTTTGACCATGCTCTCTGTCATTTCTTCTAACTGGTTGTAGTCCAGATGGAGCTTTTTCAGTGTTGCACACCAGAAGAGTTCCACACTGGGAGCAAAGCGAACCATCACATTATGAGAAAGATTCAGTGTGGACTGCAAAAAAAATATTTGTTGCGAAGACTGCATGGCAAACAAGCTGAACTGTTAATACATTTGATAATGAAATATAGTACAAAACTCATGGTGCATTTACCAGTTTACATTCCCAGGGGGAAGGAAAGGCCACCAGTTTATTGTTGCTGGCATCCAGTTCCACCAGACCGCTACAGCTACTGATCTCCGTCGGCAACATTTCCAGGTTATTGTACGAGGCGTTCAAGCAACGCAATTTTGTACAACTCCACTCTGGCTTGTCAGCTTCAAAGAAAGAAAAATAAATAAATTTTAATTCTATGTTGCATTTAGCTTTGAAGGTATCAAGTATATTGGAACATTGTATTTATTTAGTAAGGATTTTATATTTTTTGTTAAAATTCTTCTTGTGAAACCTGGCCAATCAAATTGTGTATTACCGGTACAATTGAAGTTAAGTAACAAATGTATCACTTTACAGTTTAAGCTCTGAATAACCTCCAAAGAATATATATTCAAGTTTCTGATCTTACTGTCTGGTTTTAGTACTCTCCAGTCTTCGTATCTTTGGTGGGACTTGACCATGTACCTCATCTTGTTATGAGCCACGTTCAAGTATCTCAGCTCTGGCAGTTGAAAAAGTTCATAACACAGTTCTTCTAATTGATTCTCTTGTAAGAGAATGTTTTCCAACCTAAAACATTCACACAATGGGTCATTGTTACACCATTCATTTGAGGAATGATGGAAGTCCCTACAATTTTTATTGGAGAAAAAGCAGCTAGTGCTATTCCTCCAGCACGGTATTATTGTTTCAAATCCAAACTTTTTTTTTATATTAATCATTCTCTCCATCAGCTCTTTAACTTTCAAAGTGTTGTTATCTTTCCACAAGTGATGTTTGTTTTTCATGCTATGGTATACATGTATACATATACCAGGTATGTAAAGTAGGTAAAGTAAAACTCAGAAACTCCTAACATTGAAGTGTCCACAGTTTTACCTCCAAGTCAAATTCATTGCTGGTAGAGTAAGTGTGATACATGTACAAATCTGTCTGACGCCAATCAAACACATTTTTAGTTAATAACAAATTTCCACTGATTTCAGATTTGCCAGCAAACCTTGCTGAAGCCAAACATCATTAACAGACTAAATATAAGGATCAACTGACCTTTTACAGAGGATGGTACACTGAGGATCCACTCTGATGGCGCTGATTTTGTTACAGGAGGCGTTGAACGTCTTGAGAGACGGCAGGTCCCAGGGTATGTTGGCTGGCAGCCGGCTGATGTGGTTATTGCTGATGTTGAGCTCCACCAAGATGTTCTTGTAATCAGAAATCCAGAAGTCATGGAAACCTCCTAACTCCTTATGGCTGTAATTGGCTATGTGCTAAAAATGTTTATTATGAAATTTGATTCAAATTGTTCATCCGTTATATAAAAAAAATTTATGGGGAGTACTGGTAATTTGAAATTATTGATTCACTGATCACTGACTTTCTGGTTGATTCATAATTCTTTTATTCTGTCTTTTTACACATCCACATTTTCCATCAGTCTCTCTTTTATACTGATAGAAGATGTATAACTTAAAACTGAACACTATTCGTAAAAGGCAATTTATCTGCTATATTTCTCTTTCATCACCATCCCTACAAGCCCTATTTAAGCATAAGCTGTAGACCTCTTAACAGTTCAAAGTATTTTCCTCTCTCTCTCTCTCTCTCTCTCTCTCTCTCTCTCTCTCTCTCTCTCTTACCACTAATTCCTCACTATATCCAGCCTCTAGTGTATATTCCATCTGCTGTTCACTGATGCAGTTTTTCACCAGCTTGCTAGAGATTTCAGGAAAGTCCTCTACAATTCTTTGATTCACCTCTGCACCAAACCCTACCAACATTTCTGCTACTTCTAAATGGTTGCCTATATTTAAAGGAAACATAATTCCATTAAAACCATTTCATGTACATACTGTTTGATAGTAAATTTATTAGTCTCCTACCAGTGAACCAAAGGCCTGTTCAACAGAGCGAGCACTCATTTGTGTGGGTATAGGGAATTTTGGCAAGCGCTTGCAAGTGCTCACTCTGTTGAACACACCTTAGGTGTATTTATTGACTTTCTGTCTGTCTGTTGGTCATAGATTTTTGATACCTTTTTTTCATTATGGTTTGAAGAACGGATTTGAAATTTGTCATGCAGCTTTATACTGAGAAACTACAGATCAAGTTTCAATAATATTTTTCCTAAGGAAAGTCATTACCCTATATTTTCCTATACAGTCAAATATGAAATTCCACATAATCCTTTGAATTTTCTTATATGTAAAATTGTTTTACATGTGTTTAAATAAGAGATAAATTTAAATCAAATGTAGTCCGGATAATGCAAAGGTACACCTGAATTACACCATTTAAGCTCTGCCTAGCATCTTACTTGTTAGAATACCATAAATGAATTGAACATATAGTAACTGACCAGCACAGGCTGCGTACAGCGGAGTTTTGTCCATAGAGAAGGAGGAGGTGCTTGAGTAGTACGGGGGGTGGTTGATGTCCATCTCTGGGGTGAGCCACATCTTGATGATCCTCTGGTTACCCCCCAAGCAGGCCGCATACAGGAGACACGTCCTGACCCTCATCTCCTTCACCAGTTCTAGCGATCAAAAATATTCAAAGTTATACAGTGCAAATAGCTGTGTGCTGAACCAATTTTTAAGTGTATGCATCACATGTTTGGGGAAGAATATTTTTTCTTTTTAAAATAAATAGATATAGACTTCTGCAACCTCTGAGGTGAAAAGAATTATTATTGATATACATTTTAGCCATTCTTTTAAAGATTATACTGCAAATGAATTCTACTTAAAAAATTTGGCTTATACAGTGATTTAATTTAATACATGCAAGATTTTTGCGTGAGTGTTTTAAAACTACCAGTAGATGTTTGATAAAAAAACATGTTTAAGTAATTATACTTTTTAATCATATTTTCAAAGCAGTGTTAAGATATAGTAGGTAAAAGTATAGTTTAATATACCAAGGAAATAATGCAGCAAATGGATTACAGGAATGCCAGTGATTAAATAAAGGAAAAAAATTGCATATATACTAAAAAAAAAAATATTGTGCATTCAATTTATCTCTTCCTCTTTGTTGGTTCATTAACAAGTGGGTTAAATTTTTTATTGGAGCCAGGAAAAAAAATCCATTATTCATCTAAATTTTATAAAATATATTCTATGCAGGAACTGATGCTGATTAATGGTCAAATATTTCTCATCATTGTGGACATATACAAAATCTGTTTTATCACTGCATGTTGCTTATGCATTTTCGCATTGGCCTTACATCTATCTTGAAATACATGAAATTATAATCGATGTTATTTCAGTCAA
This sequence comes from Magallana angulata, assembly GCF_025612915.1. Lineage (NCBI taxonomy): Eukaryota > Metazoa > Mollusca > Bivalvia > Ostreida > Ostreidae > Magallana > Magallana angulata. The sequence goes on along the minus strand of NC_069113.1, from coordinate 27,307,163 downwards.
CCAAGTGAAGATAAGAAATCATTAAGGTAGGAGTGGACGGTTTACTGAATGTTGACTGCACAATTGTTCTTCACAAAAAAATGTAGTTCCACCTTAAAAGAGAATGTAGAATATGCATAGCATGTCATTTGGTCAATGTAAGTTTACATCACATGGTAATCTTGTTCTTTGTAAAATTCTAAATACTTCCGAGTTTGCATTGCAAAGTTGCTGAGTGGCGGAATACATTTTGTGTACACTAATAGCCTAGGTCATTCTAAAATTGTTTTAATTAGAGCATGTACAACAATCTTAGTTGGGGTGTTTAATAACTGACTCTCCCATGATGTATTATATTTACGATATCAATAATAAATGTATATTAATACACTTGTAAACTCAGTTAATTCTTTAATTATAGCTCAATGTGTCTAATTAGTCATAATTAGTTATACCAAGTCATGAAAACGTTTTCTATACACATCAAATGAGCCTGGATATCTGTGCTTTGAGTACTTTGCATTTTGTCAGTGTTATCGTAATTCTTTATTGGAATCTCCATTTAAACTTGTATGGTACAATATAAATAAAATACAAGCCAACACAATACCATGTATATACAATATATACAAAATAATGATTTAATGTAGAGGACAACAGGTTCAGTGGTGGAAGATGTTAAAATACTCAAACAGATTTTCATTTTCCCCCATAAGCTTAAAAGCAGGTGCCACACACATAATTTTTTATACACTTGAATACCCTTCAGAGAAGCATCAAGTCTGGCTGAAATTGGTGCAATCATTTATAGCAAAAGGTCTGAAAATCGTGTAACATTATCAAATGGATGAACTTCTGACAAAAAGAAAGAGCGAGTAGAAAACCTCACCTAAGCAGATCAGGTGAGCTAAAAATCAGAGAAGCAATTAAAGATTATATGAGTTTCATCTTTTATTGATATTACATGCACTTATTGCTCATGCAAACCTTGTGGGTCTCGGTATCCCTCTATCACTGTTTATCAAAATAAAAACAAGAAAAACTGAATTCCACATGGACCACATATTTTATGAACCCTCAATGTTAAATGATAACCTTTGCTATCAAAAAAGTTTGATAAAAATAATCTGTACTTTGCTTCTGTTATTTTTAATTCTTGCTTGCCTTCTCTCAACTCAGTTTTTAAACTTTGGATCAGTAGATAGAAATATCATTTATCAATAATAAAGTTCAAAGTTACATTAAACTTTCTGTTTGAAACAACTTTCATCTGCTTGAAACTGCATTTCAAGAAAAAAGATGATTTGTACTCAGACTCTGAATGAAGAATTGATTTGGATTGTTTTCCATCTGTAGGTTGGGAGAGGGCACACAATGTGATTTAGGTTTTAATTGGGTTTATAAAACAGGTACGGTGAGAGACTGATAATAAAATCAAAATGTTAGCATGTGACTGTACTAATTCTTTGAAAGTCCACCATGCATTATTAATTGAATGCTTAGTGCATTAGCACTAAAAAAACAATTCTATTCATGCTGAAAGCTCTAACAGTGACAAACAGGTTATTATTGAAACATGAACATTTTAGAAATACAGATACATGCAAAATGCAAGACCATTTACATTTTTTCCTCTCTCCTTTTTATTGAATTTAGAGGATTATAATCCCATATAAGGCATCAGCATGCTAACAATTTAAGTTCTTTCTCACCCAATGGTGCTGAAGTATTACACATACTTGGCTGGTACACAAACAGCTTCTCTATGACCCCGTAGTGACCGTAGGCGGACGCCAGATAAAACGGGGAGTTACTGTCATATACAGGGACCTCGTCTGTCTCAAGCCATGCCCCCGCATCCAGTAGAACGTGCACCAACTGATCAGCTCCATATCTACAGGCCACTTGTAAGGGGGTCCCCTGAAAGTCATGCATTCAAATCTGTAGATCCGATTTTTCATAAAAATTGTTTTTATTGTGAAGATGAATGATATGCTGATGATTTAAAAGTCAATCTGCTAAAAAATTGGTATGAAGAAAAAATATTAGGGAAAGGACTATATATGATAAGGGCCTAAAATGGCCCCCTAAAATGAACATCATCATTTTAATATCATTCTCTGTTTTCTTAGTACAGATATGTATGTGATGTGTTTACATTATATTCATTTTGGTTCAAGTGCCCACAATTTAGAAATATGACATTGTAAAGACAACCTTTTCCCGCCATTTTTGCATTTTTAGCGTAAAACAGCTTGTTTTCAAGCAGTTTTTCCTTCCGAAAACATAGAGCGCATTCTTGAACAAATAAAATATTTTAATCAGAGATGTATCTAGCCAAGACTGATAAGTGACAAAAAAATTTTCCTTGTTCAAGCATGCGCTCTATATTTCCCATTCGTAAATAGATAAGAAAAATGTCAATTTTTGGCTGATTTTGATTGAATTATAGAAATGACGTCACTTCTGACGTCATATACTGCCAGTGAGTGCAAATAAATCAAATTAATAGATGAAAAATATATTTTATATCAACTCCTCTAAAAAATTAGTTAACATTTTATTGTACCCGAAACACTTAAAAAATGGCGAATTATGGGGGCCAAATTTAACTCTTATCATATATAGTTCATTCACAAATATTTCTGAAATTGAAAACAAAGTTTAGGGTTGCGGGAGAAATAGTTTCTTATTACATGGAGCAATATAGAACAATTTACACCAAGATGCAGCCTTAATTATGTTTACACTCCTGAACTAATAACTATTTTCAAATTATTTTTACTACTTTAGGACCATGCAAATATAATTTTATTCTACAAATCTGATTTTCTTTAATAATTTCAAATGAAAATATCTTTATCTTCCCATAAGTTTAACTTGCAAGATTTCATTTTAATAAAAAAAAATAATTATAATCTTTTTATTGGAACATCTGACAGTAAACTTTGCATGTCCCTGGAAATATATAAGGGTGATTAAGGTGGTCACGAAAGCTTAAGTTTATTTTTTAATTTCCTTCCCTATACGGATTTTCAACAATTCACCACCTGATTATTGCTAACATTTAGATAAGATAAAAACCTGCATTAACATCCTTATACACAATCACTACTAAACAGTTTTTCCCCCAATATTCCCCTCTTCTTCTCTTCGGAAAACACCATCATATCCATGTTAAATGGGTCAATCCAAGACTTTATTTCTCCACCTACCTCGTCACTAGTTTGATTGACATCTACCCCCCTGGCTTCCAGCACCACTTTGAGGATGTCCACACACGACCCTGGCTGTTTACAGATGTAGTGTAGCAGAGGCACCCCATCTATGGCTAGGCCTCCTACTGCCTCGGGGTAACATGACAAGGTGTCTCTCAGTGCCTCAGAATCATTGTATTGTATGGCTGTCTTCAGTTCTTGGATAACTTGACTGTGGTCATCTTCCATACTATCTGTTTTACCTCTTCAGCTGCAGGGAAGATAAATATAGCTCATTATAAAGGAGGAGTCTCTATAGTTTCCTTCCTCTTTCATCATATATTTGGAAAATGATGCTGGACTTAAGGAAATTACACGGCCAACACAATGCTTCTCTTATGCTGTTTTATACTACCGTAATACATTGTGTCAGTATATATGTACAATGTACATGTATAATATGAGTCTATGAAAAATCAATACCATGCAACTACCTTTTTCTGTCCCATATCACATTCCTTAAAACTTGTGTAAAAGTACATGCATTAACTCACTTTACATCAGCTGGTCATTTATGTATCAAAGGTTTAAAAACAACATGTTGACATTCAATGTATATTTCCCCTTATATTTGCATTGGAAATCTGCGATGTTCAATTTTCTATGAATACACTCTGCTAATTCATGCGCCATGAGCACTGATACAAACGTCTTCACGTGTTTTGAGTATACAGTATTTATTTTTGTAAGATTAAAAGAAAGTTTCAACCTTACATAACCAAGTTGATATGTACTTTTGAAAAACAATCATTAATATATATCTACTCCTAAAGAAAAACGATTTTTCTCCACAAAGTTTCTGGCACTATATTTTTTGTCGCAGAAGCTAACTATTTAAATAATATATTAATATGGCTGTTCCATGTATGTTTCATATTCCTGACTAAGAGCGCAAATAATGGCTTTAAAGCGGCAATACACAATATTTCATACAAATAGACATCAGTATGAAAATACATGTATAAGTATTGAATGCTTATAATTTTGGATGTCGTCAGTCATATGACACACAAAGTGGTGCAGACAAATTATCATACCGCACTAACGCGCGATATTCAATTTGTCTGCACTGCTTAGTGTGTCATAGGACCGATGACATCCAAAATTAAGCATTCAATGCTTAAATGAAATGACTTAAAAAAAAAAAATTAAAACTGTAAACTATTACATAGCACAAATGCTGCTGGTTTGCTTTGTCACAATATAAGTTATATAAATAAAAATACTTCAATATGTTTGACTTAACAATTTTTAATTTGTGCAATTCATGTTCAGTAATGAGGAAAAAATCATTTCATTATTATCATTATTTGCATTTTTAATGATAGATGATTGAATTACTATTTAATCATGAACAACTTAAGACACAACTATTTCTCTATCCAGATACAAATTCATTTTTATAATTGGGACATTTTAGTTTTTTATTATCAGTTGTTTGGTTTATGTGGCAATGGTTGGAATTTTTTCATGCACTTGCATCTGTGATGGTCAGACCAGTTCGAATACCGGCGCCAGATAGCTCAGTTGGTAGAGCACCTGACTAGAGATTCAGGGGGCCGGGGTTTGAATCCCGGTCTGGTCCGTCATTATTTCTCCCATCCCGTTACATTTGGTGCCATGACTAACCCCTGGAACTGACAGGTGAACTCCTGCCAGGGGAAGAGCCTGGGGTGATCTTCGGAGACGAAGATCATTTAAGGGGGGAGGAATGTGACGGTCAGACCGGTTCAAATACCGGTGCCAGATAGCTCAGTTGGTAGAGCACCTGACTAGAGATTCAGGGGGCCCGGGTTCGAATCCCGGTCTGGTCCGTCATTATTTCTCCCATCCCGTTACACATCGAAAAGCTCTGTTGGAAGAGCACCTGATTATATCCCCAGCTAAGTCAATTATATTTTGCTTCCTCTCTGTTTCAATTGCTACCATGACCACCCCCTGGACACCCCTTGGAACTAACAGATTTAAGAGGAATACGGTGGATTTATGACCCATATATCAAAATTTTGGATTTTTATGCATATTTTTCAAAATTGCTTCCAGATAGGACAAGAAATTGTAACACAAGGCCTATGGGCCTTAACAGTCACCTGAGTAAAATACAACTCATGTATATAATCCATTGCAAATCATTAGATATTTATAGACACAATAAAGCAAAATATACTCTAATACCTAGAGCAAGGATCAAGACTAGATGAGCAAATATGACAAAGAATAATGGTTCACCAACGGATAAACCTCGCACGCACCCCAACAGTACTTCATTTGCGTCAATGATGAACATTTTTGGACCCTTCACCCGATTATTTTATATGACCCGAGGGGTCATGCTTTTCACCAGATTATAGTCAAACCCAAAAATCTCCCGATTTCTGGATTTGATTCGTAAATTACATTGCGTGTTTGACTTCCAGTTATGAACCCAAGCTGAGCTTGGATTTACGTAAACAATGCCGATGGCTATAACAGACACAGTAAGTGTTAATTGTTATCGTGAGTTGTTTTGACAAACCGAAGGTTTAAATCATTAAGTGTGATGGCTTCCAATAAGAGAAGGTCTTCATCGGGGCCAGCGTAATCAAAACCAACAAAAAGAAAACGTTATTTTTGTACCTATCAACATATCTGGGAAAATGAATTCCCATGGGTAAAACAAAGTAATCGAGTACAAAATGAGGCTTCTTTTGTTCTATGTAACGCACTTTGTGCCCAAAATGAGCTGACTAAACATTCAAAAACACTAAGTCATGTATAAAATGCTTTTTAATACACAAAAGTCTTCCAAGTCACTTACAACTTTCATGCCATCGTTTACAGAGTTCAAAAGCAAGGTTAATGTAGCAGAAACTCTTTTTGCACTTTTTTCAGCTGAACACAACCTACCATTTTCTGTGTCAGATCACTTTACAAAATTCAAGATCAGCAACTGTTATTTAAAATGCTTCTTTGCAATAAAGTATCACACAAAAGTTTTAACACATATTTCTATTGTATATACCTATGAAATGCATGGTAAATATGTTGTGAATGTCGTTCCGCACTATGACCAGATTTTTTACTTTCCATGTTGGAGGTTGGCAAGTATAATGATGAAATTAATTGAACTATGATTACTATGATTACAAATTTGATTGATAGTGTTATCACAGACAAATAAACTGAAAAATGTAAATATAAAAATATTAAAGATAAAAATAAATACTTGTCATACATTGATCTGAATTTTGATTTAAAGACTGTCGGTCTGGCTCTATTACATTTTCCATCACATTTTCCACTATAAATTACATATGTGTTTCATATTTACTAATCTATATAATTAACATCACTTTGACACAATCAAATATATACTAGCTGGTCTGTTTTCAAGTACCACACTAGCTGAAATCTACCTTGCACCTTAATTAGATTCCAGCTGCAATGCAAATACTCAGGCAATCTTGCTTGCTGTTAATAAGAGGGTAATATCAATTTGTTCTGTTATAGATCACTTTCTTGGAGGGAGTAAAATGATTACCAAATGATTAAATTATTGTTCAGAAAAGAAGTTAAATAAAAATGATAGATACAACACCTTATAAGTTCAAGCTGCATGCACATGGTCTTCCTTTGCATCTAAGCTTATAATTATCAAGTTAATATATCTATATGTCTTGTTTCGATTTGATATATTCCTGGTCAGCAAGGCAGGATCACCAGGCCTTAATTTATACTGAAATATCATAAACACCAGCTTTTATCAAGTGCAAACAAGGTCAGATAAGGTATTTAGAATACTTTTGGTTAACGGTACTTGAACAGTCCTTTGGAGTTAAATTTCTAACCTTGTCTGAATTCAAACAATACATGTTTCCCTTCCAAATAAGATAAGTATGTCATATTCTTAAGTATCATCTATCAATCATAGTGATAGTAGGCTGCATATGTACTAGCTTTTACTAATCGGGTTCCTATATTGTGTTGAAACAAGTACAGGTTTCAAATAATAAATGCAGTGCTAACTTACTGTAAACCGGCCAACTTCTATTCGCTTGCAACAAATTCGCAACTTTCACAAGAGCCTTGTTGTCATTATCCATAGATTAAATCAATGATTTAAAAATACAATATCTATAAGACAATAAAAATCAATGCTTTTTTTGGATAGTTCCAGAGGTAAGATCTTTTTAAGATAAAGAGAGCATTGAAAATCTTAGAATAAATCATATGTTTTTCCCAATGATAGCTTATACCTTCATAGTCCAGAAAGGAATACCCCTTGTATACTGTGTGTATTTCATCTCTCTAAGAACTTCCTTTAATTATCCATATACATTAGTAAAATTACTAACTTGATCTGATTCAGATGACAGTTTTTAAACAATAAAATGCTTTCTTTGGTGATTCATTAGGGATGCGAAGGTAGTGACATTGCAGAAAAAATACATAACCTGCAGGTTATGTAAATTTTTTCTGCAATGATCGCTTCTTTTATAACCCGTATGAATCATCAAAGAAAGCATTTTATTGTTTATATTAACATCTTTCTAAATAATAAATTGATTATGAAAAGTAAGTTAAATTCACTAAATTACTGTTAATGTACATGTGTGTAAGTACGTTAGCTAAAAGAAACAGCCAAATCGTCTCCTGTGAGACTTTGAGTCAGACATCATCACGACTATTTCGTGCAGTCCGTGATATTTTGTAGTTCGCTGTAGGTTTAGACCAACCGAAAAACAGGGGGTGTCATTTTCAGACCTGTCAATTTCTTCTCAGTTTCAGCCGCTTAGATTTCGACTAATTGATAAACGAGGCGTGTAGATTTCAGCCGTGTCTGTTTCTATAGAGCTATGAATTAACTACCCGGTATAAGTTTTCGTAAGAAATAGAGGGAATAATACTTGGTAGAGAAGAAACAGTCAATTCTTCCAAATTCACTAAATTGAAAACTATAGATACATACACTCAGCGAGTGAGAAAATGATGTCAACATATATCACTTTACTATAATTGAAATGTGTAAACATGGAGAGGTAATAAATCATGATCAGTCAAAATTTAGGAGAAACAATTTTCAAATAAATATTCACATGCAAGCTGACTACAGTACGTATTTTCTCCAACAGAACTTTGGAAAAAAAAAACTAATTAAAATATCCTCACACAATTAACACAACTTTATAGCTTTGTTTTCAACTTTGATTTGAGTTATTAAGAATATTCAAAAATATTTACTATATATATAGTTATTTCAAGTCTATATATGGCCATTTTGTTGGAATAGACGTACATCCTGTATATAAGTGTTTTAATTGCAGGTCCATACCAGATTTATATAGCCAAATCAAACATTTATAAATGAATATAAATAATAAAGTGATTATTGCGTGTCCAAGTTTATTGAACATCTCCCCATATTCATTGGTATTTCCAATCCATTTGTTTATATATATAAATAATTGGTAATTGCTTCAACAATTTCCCGTTGCTCAATGATCTAAGTCTAAGTCTTTTCCCTCTCTGTGTGGGATAACTTCCTGAAAACTGATCAGTTTTCATCTTTGTTTAGTAAAATCACTTAAGTCGCAAAATGGATATTCATGCCACTTATAACAATTGTGTTCACTAGCTCTTCCCTAGGATTATTGGAGAAGGAAATGATTTGTTGTGGTTGATTTTTCTGAATTGCATGCATGCAATGTTTACAAAAAATAAACACTTTATTTGTCAATTATACACATGTGTATGACTATTATATCCAAATACTATAACCATTCCAGACAGAATTTAGCATGTGCCTATATACCCAAGGGTACTATATAGCAATTACTCACGACACATTGTTGACTGAGTTCATAACAGCTAGTCCTTTACACTTCAAATGTTTGCAACAATTTAACATTTAAACAAAAAATGATTACCCTTATCGACCACCAGACTAGTAAAAATACTGGCGTCAGATAGCTCAGTTGGTACTAAGAGCCCATAACCAAAGATTCTGGGGAATCAGAGGCATATTTGTGGTAATTTTATAATTGAATTTAAAGAGATTTGAATTTTGCAAGGGGGGGGGGGTCTGAACCCCTAACCCCCCTCCCCCAAGATCTGCGCATGATGTGAAGTATAGGTTTCAACAGTTTACTCTTTAATGATATTGAAATTGTCATGTTATTATTTCACAGCAACATTTTAACACTAAAACATATCCCAGTGACGTGACAGACTCATGATGCACATGAAATCATGGAGTCACATACATCTGTTGTTGATAAAAATTCTGTCTCTACAGCAATTTGGAATTTGAAACATATTTAAAGACTGTAAGCAAGGCCTTGAAAAAAAGAAGATACAATTGAACCCTAAGTGAAATACTAACTCAAACAAAATCATCAGTAAAATCAATACATATCTTCTTGTTTGCATGATTACAAAAGAAATGAATTTCAGTTGGAAAAAGTAAGTAAATATTTTCTGTAAGAGATAAATTTATAACCACACTTAAAACCTCTTGTGTAAGATACTTCATCACAAATTAGTGACACATTGTGAAGACATGGTTGATTGTACGTTAGATCAATCCCCATTTTCAATTGCAAGTACTTAATTGATGTAAATCTTGATCTATCTTCTCAGTCAAATTTTCATCACTAAGATATCTCTGCATGTATAATAAATCAATGGAAAGTAATTAAGATACACCCAAAACACAAAGCACCAATTGGATGGTATTGTGTGGTATATTGAATCCTGAAATCTGTTTAACCATTGATCGAGCCATCAAGTTCCCATGGTTTACAACCATGCACCTACACTGCAACACCATAAAATAATAATACAGTAACACAGTTAAAAATTAAGCTTCGGCGACTCCTCCAATATCAGCATTCTCAATAAATTGGAGGCCATGCACAACCACTGTTTTTTTTTACATATTTTCTATATGTCAGAATTTTTTTTTGTATGCCACTCAGTTTTCTAGGTTATCTTCGAGCAGACACACTTGAAATTGTATTTTAAATATGCATAACCCTCCCCCCCCCCCCCCCCCCACTTTTCATATTTCATAAGATCAATAGTAAGGAAATCGAGAATTATATATCTTTTATAGAAACTGACTTTTATCATTTTAAAACTCTCATATAGACATAAGTGTTTCTTTACTTAAACAGCTGCACAACCTGGGTATGATATAAGGATTACAAGATTCTACTCTTGAGATATCTCCCAAAATAAAGAACTTGAGTGTATAGTCCTAGAACAGTATTACAGCTATGTATAGTACCAATCGATTCACTGAATCAATATATAAAATAAGTATGTTTTTAAAATGCATGGAATATTTTTTAAATTGTATTTAATTATGGTCGGTTAAAAAACATTACTACCAGTAACAGTAAAGTAAATTCTGTCTAAAATCAAGATGAAACAAACCATTGGGAATGATCCATTCCTCAAAAGCATGCATCTTTTACTTTCAATAGTGAGGAGTTTGTGGTTAATTTTTATACCGTACATTTTTTTTAAATCTGCCTTAAATCAAAAGATAAGAAAACTGGTGTACAAAAGATCCATTCGGTAAACCTCGGCCAATTCTGTAACTTTCAGGTATAGATGAGATATCATATGAATCCGCTTAGGTGGGCCAAATGTAAAAGGTCGATCTTGATTTACTTGTAAACAAGGGGTTAAAGCTGGCAATAAGGATCTATAAACTCTTTCCTACTACTTGTCTGCTTATTTTTTTATGATTATCTCAACAAATAAATAAACATACTTCACTGAAGATAATTTGATATCCATATCTGGAAAAAGCCCAAATTTCTTTTATAGACAGAAAAATAAAAATATATTCTTAATAATGGAAACAAACTTCTGACATATATACTGCATGTTTTAATTTATCAATGCTGATCATAAAGTGATGCAGAAAAAAATTCTTGGTCAGATTATTGTAGAAACCATATACATACAACACAAATTTTTATCTAAAGAAGAAATTTGGGATCTGTTGTTTATCCATCCCTCTGGAATTTGCTGACTAAAGTCAATGTACCTAGAAAAGTTACGACAATGAAACTGCCACACCCCCTCCTCCAACCTCTTAAAAACAACATCCTCTTGCTGATTGATTGGTTGTCAAGAAAAACTCAAAAACGTCATTGTAATTTGTGGTCTCTTGCTATCATACCAACTAACACGTACCCCCCCCCCCCCCCCCCCAAAAAAAAAAAAAACAAAAAAAAAAACAACCCAAAACAACACGTGTACACACACACCCACCCACACACACAGACACACGCATAAATATTACATTTGTCACGTTTGCATCTCTCTCTCTCTCTCTCTCTCTCTCTCTCTCTCTCTCTGCAATATCCTAATCCCCGGAGGGCCGGAGGATTGGGGCTTTTGAAATTTGACACATAAATGTGGCTTGGGGGTAAAATGTATATGTAGCGGAAAATAACACTCCAAAATGCGTTGTTCTCTATCAGTCCGATTACCGTATATAATACATTAAAATGTAGCAGAGAAGAAAACATATAAACCTCCATTAAAAAAAAACAAAAAAAGGAAGGTAGACAAAATGAAACTTACCCCTCATCGGCCATGTTGACTCGTCGTGTAAAACGTCCGCCGATGCACTTAAGAATTTTGACAAGGAAGTACAAAAGCCTGTGTGATTTAAATGCGGTATTGATGCTATAGTTCAGGTTATATTCCAATTTTCATTATCGTCGCGTTTTAATTGGTCTGGAAATTTTGACATTTTGACTTGATTATCTACAAATGATATCCTACTTACAGTATACTGTATATCGCTGCACCACAGATGAATCGAGATGCAGGTGGTGTGCTAATGCACTTGTATACATACGTAAACAAACATGCATGTCCCTTATATACATGTATAATTGCATCTTGATGATACAATACACAAACAGTTATGATTTCCTTCTTATTTCAATTTTTTTACCTGCACAACCTTATTATGATCTAATGTACTTTTTTAAACAATATTTAATTGCCTAACTTATGGTGACATATTTCTGCGCCCTACATGCAAGATGTCAACATGCAAGAAAATTATGTTAACATGCAAGATAATTATGTCGACATGCAAGATAATTATGTTGACATGCAAGTTACAAATCCTTTTAGAGAAATTGATTTTTATAAGGGTAAAATGACTACTCTGACATCATAGATGCAAGATGCAACATAATTATGACAACATGCAACTTATTTATGTCAACATGCGAGTTAATTTTGTTAACATGCAATATAATTATGTTGACATGCGAATTAATTATGTTGACATGCAACTTATTTATGTTAGCATGCGAGTTAATTATGTTTACATGCAAGTTATCTCGCATGTGGTTATAAATAACTTGCATGTAAACATGATTATCTCGCATGTTGACATAAATATCTTGCATGTTACCATTATAAACTCGCATGTTAACATAAATAAGTTGCATGTTGTCATAATTATGTTGCATCTTGCATCTATGATGTCAGAGTAGTCATTTTACCCATATAAAAATCAATTTCTCTAAAAGGATTTGTAATTTGCATGTCAACATAATTATCTTGCATGTCGACATAATTATCTTGCATGTTAACATAATTTTCTTGCATGTTGACATACTTTATCTTGCATGTAGGGGGCAGAAATATGTCACCATAAGTTGGGCAATTAAATATTGTTTTAAAAAGTACATTAGATCATAATAAGGTTGTGCAGGTTAAAAAAATTGAAATAAGAAGGAAATCATAACTGTTTGTGTATTGTATCATCAAGATGCAATTATACATGTATATAAGGGACATGCATGTTTTTTTTACGTATGTATACAAGTGCATTAGCACACCATAACATGACATAAATTTCTTGCATTATAACATAAATAACTTGCATGTTCACGTCAACATGCGACTTATTTATGTCAACATGCGAGTAAATTATGTAGACATGCGAGTTATTTATGTAAACATGCAAGTTAATTATGTTAACATGCAATACGGTACCTAGCATATTTCTGCCCCCCTACACGCAAGATAAATTCTGTCAAAATGCGACTGACTTATGTGATCATGCAAGATAGTTATGTTCTAGTATGCATGCAAGATAGTGATGCTGACATGCAAGTTTATGGTGGCATATTTCTGCCCCCTACATGCATGATAAATTATGTCAACATACAAAAAGATTATGTCATCATGCAAGATAATTATGTCTACATGCAAGATAATTATGTTGACATGCAAGTTACAAATCTTTTTAGAGAACATGTTTTTATATGGGTAGACTCACTTATTTACGCCCATATCTGACATCATAGATGCAAGATGCAACATAATTATTTGTTATACTTTCATATTAAATACTGAAATCTGATTGGTTTAGACGCAGTTCATAATCCCCTCTATTACCCTCACCGTTAGCAACGCACTTAGCAACGGGTAACATTAAAAATTGTTACATACGCGAAAATTATGCGCGTACGGCTCGCCTTAGAATTCGCGTTATTACTATGTAAAAGTATGGTGGCATAGATCTGCCACCACTTGTCAGATAATTATGTCGACTTGTCAGATAATTATGTGGACTTGTCAGTTCTTTAAGTCGACTTGTCACTTATCCACGTGTTTAAAAATTTAACACTATAACCTTTCCACGCCCAATTTGTGCCATCAAGTTGAAATAATATTTTCTGACAAGTCGACATAAGGATCTGACAAGTCGACATTGGCATCATTTAAGTCGACATAATCATTTGACAAGTCGACATAATTATTTAACAAGTCGACATGATTATTTGACAAGATGACATAACATCTGACAAGTCAACATCATTATCTGACAAGTCGACTTATAATATGAATGATAATTTTCTTTAAATTAGTGGCCATACTATTTTTTCTGTCAGATAATTATGTTAACTTGTCAGATCTTTATTTCGACTTGTCAGATATTATGATGACAACTTAATGGCAGTTAGTGGCACTAACAAGCTTTAACAACAAAATATTGAGTTTCTGGTCAATATGGTTATTTCCTGACAAGTCAACATAAAGATCTGACAAGTTGACATAAATATCTGACCAGTTGACATAATCATCTGACAAGTCGACATAACTATCTGACAAGTGGTGGCAGATCTATGCCACCATATAAAAGCAGTTAAGTTTTCTTTAAAAATTAAGATATTCAGTATAACAAAATAAATAGTGCCTGTTTGGTAGGATAACAGTTGAAATTGACACCCCTCGAAAACCTTTGTCAACCTCCGCTTCGCGTCGGTTGACAATGGTTTTCTCGGGGTGTCAATTTCAACTGTTACCCTCCAAAACAGGCACTATTTATTTAGTGACAATATGCGACTTATTTATGTTGACATGCAACTTATTTATGTAAACCTGCAAGTTAGATATGTTAATATGAAAGATATTTATGTCAACATGCAAGACAATTATGTCTACATGCGAGTTAATTATGTAAACAAGCAAGATATTTATATCATCATGCGATATAATTATATTTACATGCAAGTCATTTATAATAACATACGAGATAACTTGCATGTTGACATAAATATATTGCATGTTAACATAAATATGGTGGCATATTTCTGTCCCCTAAATGCAAGATAAATTATGTCAATATGCAAGAAAATTATGTCAGCATGCAAGATAATTTTGTCTACATGCAAGATAACTATGTTGACATGCAAGCTACAAATCTGTTAGAGAACCTGATTTTATATGGATGACTTACTAATGCCAGACTCTGACATCATAGATGCAAAATGCAACATAATCATGACAACATGCGACTTATTTATGTTGACATGCGACTTATTTATGTGAACATGCAAGATATTTATGTTAACATGCGATTAAATTATGTTGATATGCGACTTGTTTATGTCAACATTTATGTATGGTGGCATGAATCTGTTAACATAATTATTTGACAGAAAAAATAAAATGAAGCAAATTATCATTCATATTATAAGTCGACTTGTCAGATAATGATGTTGACTTGTCAGATAATTATGTCGACTTGTCAAATAATGTAGTCGACTTGTCAGATGATTATGTCAACTTGTTATATCCATATGTCGACTTGTCCAAAAAAATTATGTCAACTTGATGGCACAAATTTGTATGGTGGCATAGATATGCCACCACTTGTCATATAATTATGTCGACTTGTCAGATCTTGATGTCGACTTGTCAGATAATTATGTTCACTTGTCAGTTCTTTAAGTCGACTTGTCACTTATTCACGTGGTTAAGAATTCAACACTTTAACCTTTCCACGCCCAATTTGTGCCATTCATTTGAAATAATATTTTCTGACAAGTCGACATAAGGATCTGACAAGTCGACATAATCATCTTTTAAGTCGATATAATTATTTGACAAGACGACATAACATATGACAAGACAACATCATTATCTGACAAGTCGACTTACAATAAAAATGATAATTTTCTTTAAACTAGTGGCCATATTATTTTTTCAGTCAGATAATTATGTTAACTTGTCAGATCTTCATGTCGACTTGTCGGATGATTATGTAAACTTTTCAGATATTCATGTCGACTTATATGGTATTATGATGACAAGAAAATGGCAATTGGTGGCACTATCACGCTTTGACAACAAAATGTTGAGTCTCTATAGTCACTATGGTTATTTTCTGACAAGTCAACATAAAGATCTGACAAGTTGACATAAATATCTGACAAGTCGACATTATCATAAGAGAAGTTAACATAATTATCTGACAAGTGGTGGCAGAATTATGCCACCATAAATTTGGCATGGAAACGTTTTAGTGTTTTTTTTCAACATGTGAATAAGTGACAAGTCGACTAAAGATCTGACAAGTCAATATAATTATCTAGCAAGTCGACATCAAGATCTGACAAGTCGACATACTGATCTGACAAGTGGTGGCAGATCTATGTCACCATAGGTGCCAGATTACTTACTAAAACTTTTAGAACCCTGTTTCCCACCTGAAACCACTTATCCCTTAAGAAATCATGATGGTCTTACTTTTGCCATCCCTCAAGCAAGAACTTCATCCTACTTAAAAAGTTGTTCATCTTACTTAAAAAGTTTTATACCCTCTACAATTAATTCGAAGCTGTGGAATGAACTACCTTTCGACATCAGAAGTCTCCCATCATTGTCCTCTTTTTCAAGTTCCATTAAAATACAATTTTTCAAAACTCCAAATAAACTTTTTTATTTTGGGAATCGCAGAGAAAATATTATACATTGTCAATTAAGAAACAATACTACTAGTTTAAATGGTGACCATTTTGATGATTTTATTCGTGAAAATTAAATCTGAGAAAATTGTGGATATCCTACTGAAAATGCATATAATTTTTTCTGTCCTAAATATAATGAGGAAAGAAAGAGTCTATTTTATCAAATATCAATTTTAGACTTGCAAAAACCAGTAAATTTTGATTTGTTGTTATTTGGAGATGATGACATATTCTACTACATAGTTTTCAACTGGCACCAGACTGAAAATTTAAACCAGACCAGCGCATTCATGACCTGAAAGACAGACTACGCCATGGACATATCCAGTTGATGGACTATGCAGATGCTGCCTCCTTCATCTAGAGTGATGTGTTTCCGCAATTATTTGAACAATGAGTCTATTACTCCATAGTACTGTGCATTGTTTTAGAGGTTTTTTTACCTACTAAGACAGATACTTGTATATATTTCAGTTTGAATTTGGCATTGGATGATGGAGAATGTATTAAAAAATCATGGATAATACAGGAGAATCGGAGGAAAAAATATTTTAAAAAAAATTATTGTCTGTTTATCTATTAAAGTTCCTATTTTCATTAAAATACATTTATCTTAAAATGAAATATGTATATATCTTAATATGAAATTGTAAAGAAAATCCTTTTATAGAAAGATCAAAAACATCAGGGAAAAGGTAGATAATTGAAAGAAAACTGTAAAGTTCTAATAAAGAAAAACTCAAAATTAAAACCTAAATTTAAAGTTCAGATATAAACAAGTTATGTAAAAAAGAATTCATATAGGTTTATTTTAAAACAGGTCACCTGTAATTAATTTCTTTTGTTCTCTCCCTCCCCTTACCTGCACACCATTCCCACCTAGCCAAAATCAGTCACCTGTATATATTCAAGAATTTTGGCTAAGTGGGAAGACACCCTGTCAACAATTGTAAAAAGAAAGTGTGAAAAGCAATTGGCCAGAAAGCTGACATAAAAAAGGACAATTTACCCTTCGGCTTTTAGCTTCTATATCGAAGACAAGAGGCTCAGGGGCCACATTGCTCACCTGAGCAACACTATCCCTAACTGTGATCAAATTAGCATTACAGTATCAAAATCAAAATATCTTGACAAGTAAGTACAGCAGATCTTGCTCAATTTTTTTTTTAAATCTACCGATTATTATCCACATATTTTTACTGTAAATATCAAGCCCCTTTTGTTGTTGTACCTGTAGGAAGATATTTTTCTCTTTCTATATAACCCCCCTCCCCCATTGCAGCCCCACTTTTCTCTAGAGAATCATGCTTTCACACAAGTTACTGCTTTTTGGACTAAAAACTTTCCCAGAATATTTCTAAAGATTTTCTCTGTACACTCCTATGTAAAAATTCACCCCCCCCCCCCCATTGTTACCCCGCCCTACCCTTGGGGACCATGATTTAAACAGACTTGAATCTACACTATTTGAGGATGCCTCCACAAAAGTTTGAGCTTTCCTGGCCGAACAGTTTTTAAGAAGAAGATTTTTAAAGATTTTCAATATACATTCCTATGTAAAAATTCACCCCCCCCCCCCCCTATTGTGGCCCCACCCTACACCGGGGACCATGGTTTGAACAAACTTAAATCTACACTATCTAAAGATGCTTCAACTCCAATTTGAGCTTTTCTGGCCAAATAGTTTTTGAGAGGAAAATTTTTAAAGAGTTTCTCTATATATTCCTATTTAAAAATTTCACCCCCAGTTATGGCCTTATCCTTCCCCTGGGGACCTTCATTTGAACAAACTTGAATCTACACTATATAAAGATGCTTCAACACCAGTTAGAGCTTTTCTTGCCAAATAGTGTTTGAGAAGGAGATTTTCTCTATATATTCCTATGTAAAAATTTAACCCAACCCCCCACCCTACCCCCGGGGACCATAATTTGAACAAACTTGAATCTTAACTATCTGAGGATGCTTCAACTCTAATTTGAGATTTTCTGGCCAAATAGTTTTTGAGAAGAAGATTATTGAAAGCTTTTCTTTATATATTCCTATTTAAAAATTTGTGGCCCCACCCAACCTCCAGGGACCATGATTTGAAGAAACTTGAATCTACACTACCTGAGGATGCCTCCACACAAGTTTAAGTTTTTCTGTCCAACTACCTTTTGAGAAGAAGAGTTTTAAAGCTTTTCTATATATATTCCTATGCAACCCCCCCCCCCCCCTTGTGGCCCCACCCTACCCCCAGGGACCATGATTTGAACAAACTTGAATCTAAACTACCTGAGGATGCTTCAGTACAAGTTACAGCTTTTCTGGTCATATAGTTTTTGGAAAGAAGATTTTTAAAAAATACCAACAAATTTTCAATATATCAGATGAAAATGTGAAAAGATTACAATAACGCCAACGCCAACACCAACGCCGACAGACATTACGGACAAATTTTGATCAGAAAAGCTCACTTGAGCTTTCAGCTCAAGTGAGCTAAAAAAGGAAAATGACACAGGTGTGAATTAACTTTGTTTACCGAGTTACTCTAAACAAATCGGCTTCATTTGATTTGCGTGACACTAATTGATTTCACAAGTGTTGAAAGAAAAAATTACCAATAGTAAAAGAAGGTATACTCTTCAGAGTAAGTAAGTAAATATTTCTGACAATAGGTAAAGGAAAAAACATGTAATGGAATGCACAACAAAATTTGTATCATGTTGCAATTATGAATGAGCCATATATGATAAAATATTAAATATGAAATAAATGGCTTGAAATAGAAATTGTTTAGAAGGGTGAAAATGCCAAAATGATAGATCAATGTCAATGATGCACCTGTATCAATCAACATTTCTTATCTTACTCCATTTATCTCAACTTCAACAAAAATACCAGATTCGTTAATCATGGTACTTCCACCTACATGTCCTTGCACATTGCGCTGCTTCCCCCTGCGCTCACTACGAATCCGCCGCGCATTGCAACCTTTCTTCGCTGATGCATTTGTGATTTTTATTTGTTTCTTCATTTTTAAGTTTCGGACAATTCCTACGAATGTGTCCTTTTCCTTGCAATAATAGCACGCCATCCCATCATCGGTGTTTCTGACTGGCAACAAATATTGAAACTTCTGATCTTGGACCTGTTTTTTTCAAGTTATCTAACTGGGTTTGCATCCTCTTCGTTTAAACAATAAAATGCTTTCTTTGGTGATTCATTCGGGATATGAAGGTAGCGACATTGCAGGAAAAATACATATCTCCCGTCAGCGGGTTTTGTAAATTTTTCCTGCAATGATCGCTACCTCCATAACCCGAATGAATCATCAAAGAAAGCATTTTATTGTTTATATTAACTTATTAACTTTTTTTAAACTAATTAATAAACTGATTATGAAAACTTATTAAAATTCACTAAATTACTGTTAATGTACAAAAGTATGTTAACTAAAAGAAACAGCCAAATCGTCTCCTGCGAGACTTGGAGTATGGCATCGTCATGATTATTTCGTGCAGTCAAGGATTTTACTAATCAGACCAATCGATAAACAGGGCGTGTCAATTTCAGTCCTGTCACTTTCAGCCGCTGTAGATTTCGACCAATCGATAAGTATGGCGTGTAGATTTCAGTCTGGCTGTTTCTATAATTCAATAAGCTCTGTTGGTTATGCGAGTTGATCGCACTTGCGTTCTTTACCCTCAACCATCCACAAATCACCTCGCCCTTCTGTTCTACAATATGCATCTAGATCTACTGCAAGTCGGATTGCATCATTTAAGTTTTCAGGCCTATTCAGTTTAATGCGCAAGCGCATATCCGAATTTATTAGTGCATCAATGAACTCATTCTAACCAAGCGTCTCCCTTAATTCCGCTGGTGCCGTGGCATAAGCAAGGCACGTCAATCTACGGATGGCCTGTCCTAGCTCGGACAGGGTCTCAGACGCTCATTGTTTTTTCTCCTTTAACTGCGCCCGGTAAAGTTATAGATCTGATTGGGAGGTGCAAATCGCTCTTCAAGAGCTTTAACCAAAACTTTATAATGTTGCACTGTTTCTTTCGAAACATTTCCCAGTACGCCCTGAGCTATCCCTCTTAGTAATACTATATAAATAGTGCCTGTTTGGGAGGGTAACAGTTGAAATTGACACCCCGAGGAAACCATTGTCAACCTCCGCTTCGCGTCGGTTGACAATGGTTTCCTCGGGTTGTCAATTTCAACTGTTATCCTCCCAAACAGGCACTTTTTATTTTATTATACTGAATGTCTTAATATTAGAGAGTTTTTTTTACTGCTTTTATATAGAAATGACGTGAATTCCACGCCGAACCGTACGCGCATAATTTACGCGCATGTAACAATTCGTTTTATTATACTTTCATGTGAAATACTGAAATCTGATTGGTTTAGACGCAGTTGATAATCCGTTCTATTACCCTCAGCGTTAGCAACACACTTAGCAACGGGTAACACAACGAATTGTTACATGCGCGTAAATTATGCGCGTACGGTTCGTCGTAGAATTCACGTAAAGCAGTAAAAAAAATCTCTAAAATTAAGACATTCAGCATAATAAAATAAATAGTGCCTGTTTGGGAGGATAACAGTTGAAATTGACACCCCACGAAAACCATTGTCAACCTCCGCTTCGCTCGGTTGACAATTGTTTCCTCGGGGTGTCAATTTCAACTGTTACCCTCCCAAACAGGCACTATTTATATAGTGTTACCCGTTGCTAAGTGTGTTGCTAACGCTGAGGGTAATAGAACGGATTATCAACTATGCATTAACCAATCAGATTTCAGTATTTAACATGAAAGTATTATAAAGCTAAATACAGACCTTTCTCTTTTTCCGACCGTTTAGAGTAGTGCATGCATCAAAATGGGACTTGTACAAGCCACGAATTACTTCCATCAAATGTCGCTGGTTTGATGTTACACCTTGAACCTCTACTATCGTGGTCAAATTCCTCTCGTAGTCGATTTTCATTCATCAAATTTTTGGTTCTAGCTTCCAGGCTACGCATCTGTGCTCTGTTATGAAAATCCCTTTGTCTATCATTTGGCGCATTCGCTAATAAAGCAGAAGCATTTGCCTCGACGGCGCTCGCGCTCTCCGCTACATGCGCTAACCATAACTGAATGCTCATCACTCTGTAACCGCGTATAGATTCGTACGGTGCTAGGTAATTCTTCTGGAACTGCAACCGCCGTGTGCAGTACGAACGGGATGAGGGAAAGTTGGCGTTGGTACAAGTAATAAGACTGACGCCCGCTGTAGGCCGTAAGATAATTTAAACGAAGGGTGGATATGCCGTACATGTATTCCTAAATGTCCACCAATATGCAGCTCCAGAGAAATAAACAGGCAACTGATGCAAGATTCCGAATTTATTGGACGAGAATCAACGATGGCAACATTACAACAATTTAACATTCATTTCATTTCATTTATTATTTCAATCTCAACACCATTGCACAATGGTACACAGAGATTATAATGATATAATATGTGGTATTTCTTACTAATTAACAATGCATGCGTAAGCGAGAGAGAGAAAAAAACATATATCCCCGAGTACCCAAACTCCGTCACCATAAGCAGAAAACCTCCCGCGTTTCTCTGTAAATTATTCTTTGTGGTTTTCATCATTTGCAATCACGAAATATAATCTGAAACAATATAATTTATAAAATTATTAACAAAAATATTTTTATTTTTATTCAAATAAGCCCTCTGAATACGACGTTTATCACGCGTGCTTATGAACCTAACTCCGTCACCCACATGCTCTATGATATGGCAGGGAATGAAGACACATTAACAATTTAGTTAAAACTCCATTTGTATCTAGTCCAAGTTATAATAAGTAAAAATGGGGCATACAATTTAATTGTATTTAATTTCATCGAAATGAAATGATCGCCAGAATTAAAAAATGGGTCCATGTAACAACAATCACAATGACCTTTTCAGAATGTATGGATGCCGTTTGATTTATGTCCTTACTTATTTCAAATATTTTATATCATTAATTATATATTACTTATTATATTATTCATTTATTGCATTTTTAGAAATGTAGCATATTCTAAATAGCGATATACCGGATATATCTATACCCTGTATAAGGCAAAAGTTACGGCATGAGCGATTTGACGTTATCATCAAGAGTAGTGCATAAAGGCTATTGCGGACTAAAAATAATGTGTTAATTACCTTAATCAAAAATGTATTACATGTGAAATGTTTCATCTTGACCTCTCTAAAAATGGCTGACCACCGTAAATGATCGAATGGGCCCGCATGTCAGAAATATCGATAATTTAGTGCACCCGTGAAAAAGTTTTAGCTGATTTCACACAATTAATGGTGCATAAAATGAACAAGGTTTAATTATGTTATTTTTTGACACATTCTTAAATTTAACCGTTACAAATTGTTGACATTTGATTAAAGGTTTTTGACATGTAAAAAATATTTGATAAGCATTGATTGCGTTCTTGCTGCAACGAGTTACAGCTAAGTATGTAGTGAAATTCATCTCCTATTTCGCACTCATTGCAATCTTTCATGTCTAGTAATATTTGCCCAACGTCCACTTTCAATGGGTAGATGGTGATTACATGTTCGAAATCTACAAAAAGTAATTGCATCTTTTTTGATAATGTATCAAAATAATGTTCAAATTTTAACTCTTCCTTATAAATTATATAATTTAGAGCTTTTGGGGATGATTGCAGAATAGATTGCCAATTCTGTTTGAATTGGGCTATCAATGTGAGTTTTATTTTTGCCTTTAGCCATTGTGAGTTATGTATAGTTTGATTAACAGACCGACATGCTACAAACGAGTCGGATATGGCCAGTGGTGGCCTCCGGACTCAAGACTGGGTGAGTCGGACGACTGGTCGAGGTTGACCGTCGTGTTCCAGACTCCCGATTGACAATTGTTCGTAACTTTATATAAGAATCCGAACAATGAGTATAAATTGACAGGTGATGACATAAGTAGGCTGAGTGAAGTTCACGTATATAAAATTATTAAATAAACTCAATGAGTCTATGATGTCCAAGACATGAAAAACTGATAATTGCACAATGTTGTTTTAAGAGATTAGCAGTCCTTGAGACATGACAATCTGTCTCTTGACAATGACAATGAACTTTATTCTCAATAAACTGTGTTTACAGTGTAGAGAAGATTATATACAATTTTTTCAATTTCAATTTCTTTATTGCAAAGACATACGTCTTATAGCACTTACATGTATAAATGTGAACAATACATGAATAAATAATAATAATAATGGACGGTCAGTCCTTACAAATCTATAGAATAATTTGTATTTGGAGAATGAAATAACACATATATTATATATATATTGATAGTAATAACAATTGAAATCAGCAAATGACACTTGATATAGTCAAACCATTCTGAGTGTGAGGGCTTTGTAAATGAATTTTCCTAAATTACACAATTCTTTAATATTGTTAACACTTAATAACTGTATTAATTTGTACATGGATGGTTTACACCAGTAATACTTTTTTATGAGCTTTGATCGTAATGCTAAGTACATTGGACATACAAGTATAAAATGATATTCGTCTTCAATGTCTGTTATACAAGTTTTACAAAATCTTTTGTCTCTTGGTATATTTTTATGTCGACCTGTTTCAATAAGCAAATTATGTGAGGACAACCTCATTTTGGAAATACATTTTTTATACAACCTTGGTATTGATTTTTCTAAATAGTATTGTAAGCAAAAATTATCAACTAAGTGCTTGTAAATAAAACATTTTGTTTCTATTTGCATCTTGCCATGCAGCGTTTGAATAAAGTTGTCTTTAAGTCTTTTCTGAATAATTGGTAAACAAATACGACTGTTTAAATTATTTTGACCATTCCACATGTATCCAAGTCCCAGATTATATAATTGGTCCTTAATAAATTTTGCCCAGCTTTGATAATTTTGCTTTTCGTTTTCACAAATACAATATGACCAGCCATAAGCAGCTCTTAATATACAATTTTCTGTCTGTAATAATTTAAACCAGAACTTAAACATTCGATATATACGAATAAGATATAAGGGTAGACGCCCAGTCTCGAAATATAACATAGTTGTATTAGTATTTTTCCGGACACCAAGCACATACAAATATAACATTGTGAAGAAGGATTAGTGCATGTACATTAACCAAGAGAGCTAACTCTCTCAATAATTGTATTTATAAATTTACAAATCTTGATAAGTTGTTTTTTGTTTGATACATTAAACAATGCTTCAAATTTTAAAACATTTGGGTTTGATATATAATATTTTGGTAAATACATGTTTCTAGCATCAGTTATACAAAGATCAGAACAATTAAACAAATAGTGGAATTTATCTCCAATTTCATTACAAGTACATAATTTGCAAGTTCTATTCTCTCTTGAAATATTGAACCATCTTTCTGTCTTAGGTAGTTTTGAGTTACCAGTTCTAAAAATACAGTATTTCTTCCATAGTTTTGTTGGCAAATTCAAAAAATATTCCTCAAAAGCCATTGATTTTTTAAACAATCTGTAATTTATACTTTTTTGTGAATTTTGAACATCACTGTACCATGTTTGTTTCAACTGATCTAATAGCATGTTGCGAACTTTAATTTTTAATTAAGGAATATTTATAGAATTTTCTTGCCATAAATAGGACAATCCACAATTCTCTAAAATGTTCTTTACAAATTCACACCATGGATTCTTATAGTTTTGAGTACATGAAAAAGTTTTGAAGATAACTTAGAATTCTGGGAATTAATTAATTTACCCCAAAATGAAATCATTCTAACTTTAATATTAATAATAAGTGGATACCTTCCAAGTTCCCCAAACACCATATAGTTTGTTAAGATGAAGTTTCTGAATAAGCTTTGTTCTTTGGAAACCCCATACTTCACAGCCGTATAAAAATATTGGCTGGACAATTTTGTCAAACATGTCTAATTTACAGTCAATTGCTAAATTATGCTTTCTACATTTTCCAATACAACTATACATGGCTTTAATAGCCTTTTCATATAGATCATTAAAATTTAAATTGAATGAATTGCTTTTACAAAATGTAACACCTAAATACTTAAAATTTTTAACTATGTCCAAATGTGAGCCTTCAAAAGTAAATTGGTTACTGCTTTTACCTCTACCAAATATGACCACTTTGGGTTTTTTTACTATTGACCTTAAGATACCAGTTTTTACAGTATTCAGAAATAGTATTCAATAGTTATTGGAATTCTTCAGGGTTTTCAGACAATAAGATGGTATCATCAGCATACAGTAGAACAAAAAGACATAAATAAAGATTAAGATCTTTTCTAATCTTGTTGGAGAGACATGTTAACCCTCTAACATTATTTACATGGAGATATTCTTCTAGGTCATTTAAATACAGTGAAAATAAAAAAGGTGACAAATTTTTCCTTTGTCTTACTCCAACAGTACATTCAAAAAAGTCAGAACATCTTCCATTGACCAGTACTTTTGACTTTATACCTTTATACATATTTGTGATAATTTAAAAACATTTTCCATCAATATTATTCAATAAAACCTTGTTCTATAGGCCAATTTCCTTTTGTGTATTTTAAAAAGTTCTATAAGGGAATATAATGAAAAAATATGGTCAACAGTGCTGTAACCTTTACGAAAACCAGCCTGATTTTCTAAAATAAGTTGAACTCTATCTGCGTAATTATTAAGTCTTTCATTAATTATAGAGGTAAATAATTTTCCCAAACAGCTCAATAGTGTAATAGGTCTATAGTTCTGTGGATCCCTGTTACCCCCCCTTATTTTTATACACTGGAATAATATTACCACATATCCACTGTGTAGGTATCACGCCAGAATCAAATCGCACATTCATGTAGAGTCCGAAAAGTGTCAATCATTAATTAAATAATACACATGTAACTTTGTAAGAAATAAACCGTGAGAAAATATTACAAAACAGATGTTGAATTTTAAATGAAACGTCCGAAATTAAGTTATAATTGAACTGTGAATTTTGCACGATGATAGTTTTTTAAAAGAAATGTCTAAAATAAAGTTATTATTAAGGTAAACAGTGCATTTTGCGCGGTGAAAACTCTTAAGCTGTTATTATATATACAGCGCATCCGCAGGTTATCACTTCTACCATTTCTGTGTTGCGCTATTGCTTGTCGCACTGTAACATGTTCATTGGATCTCCTTCAACAAGGTTTTCACTTTGCTCATTTCTCTGCAGTACAACGCATGATTCTGGTTCCCGATCGCACCAAACAAAGTCGCGATGCCCGAATCGCGCGCTTGCGCTCGTCTGTCGAACGGTGTAGAGTATCTCTCTATCTCTTTGCGCAATCGCCCGCAAATGCTCTCTAAAAATGAAATTTCTATGTCCACTCTTTTCTCATTGCGGATACTGATTTAAAATGAGAAGTAGTGATTTTATTTCTTGCCGAATCCCGACGCTGCCACATAATGTAACGTTTCTGGGTTCAGGTATTCGGCTGCAGTCTAAGAAATATGTAAATAAACTATAAATTTCTCAATCAAAATTTTAATCAATAATATTTACAATGTCCCACTCTATTAAGGAGCGCGCGCGCTTTCTGTCAACTCTTACATCTATCACAAGCTAATACAGTCTCGAAAGCCCTATCCAGGCACATAGGACTTATTTTATTACGAAGGGTTTGTCCTCACCATAACGAAGTGAACGTCTTCAACTTCAGACTGCAACTGACTAACAACCTCTGTTGCAACGCGTTAAATTTTGGACCAAATCAACGCACTTTAAAAAAAATTCAAAGTGCGTTAAATTTTGGACCAAGTTAACCCACTTTGAAAATTTTTTTCAAAGTGCGTGAAGATGGTACATCAACAGTTTTTAGTATCGACACTCTTAACGCACTTTGAAAAAATATATATAAATCACAAATGCTGGAATTGAATTTCTAATTTGTTGATAGTATGATGATTTGTTAACACTGGTGAATCTATAATTTACCGTATTTGAGAACGGGGATGGGGGTGGGATACCGGTCAATCAGCAGTGCATCATTTACTTTATTACAGGAAGAAGGACCCCTACTCCTCATCTTTTTTTTTCCAAAATATATGATATTCAGCAACTTAAACGCTTAAGAGCGGAAAAAGAAATATACTTTTTAATGATATGGAGTGATATTGAAAAAACGAGCTGGCCAAACAATAATATCTCCATTGGTATATTAAAGAATTTATAAGAGTTTCAACATTCTGTTTTTATTTTCTAATCAAATAAATCGTCCCAAAATTAACGCACTTTTAAAAAAAATTTCAAAAAGCGTAATTTTTCAAAGTAGCCGCTTATATACTACATGTTTAACAACCCAAGTGATCAACGAGGATTGAAAGGGAGCGATAACCGGAACCGCTTTTTACTCAGCTTCAGTAAACAGAATGGGATAATTAATTATCTCGATTCCTACATTTGTTTTAATAGTTAACTTGCATGTTCATATAAATAAGTCGCATGTAGACATTACGAAGTCGCATGTTTACATAATTATCTGGCATGTTGACATAAATAAGTCGCATGTTGTCATAATTTTGTTGCATCTAGCAGCTACTAGTAATTTGTCTGATACGCGTTAGTAAGTGATTTTACTCATATGAAAATCAGATTTCCTATATAGATTTGTAACTTGCATGTCAACATAATTATCTTGCATGTAGACATAATCATCTTGCATGTTGACATAACGCCACCATGATAATTTTAGTAATAAAAATTGTAATTGTTAATTAAAAATTGTTTATTAGGAATTTCGCGCGTCAGTAATTTAACGAATCGGCCGGTACACTTGATAGGTGAACACTTCTCTTAGGAGTGGGGACACCAGATCTAGCCTGGTTCTTGATGCCTTCCGATTGTACAAGCGAATAAGAGGCCCCCGGGAAGTAAATGGATCAGTGAACACTACTCACTATAGGCTATAGAGATAACCTGATTGCTGAAAACTACTTACTGAATAATGGATGGCTTATCTATCTTAGTTCCCGCCTCCTTGCACAATCGGAATGCATCGGGAACGAGGGCACTCTTGGTCGGTGAACACTACTCACTGGGTAAGGGAAGTCTTGCTTAGTTCCAGAAACCTTCCTATTGTGCAAGCTCATCGGAAGGCCTCGGAACCAGGTTACACTTGGTCGGTGAACACTACTCATTAAGCCATGGACACCTCGATCGGTGAACTCTACTCACTAGGCTAGGGAAGCCTGATCTACCTTAGCTCCCGATGCCTTTCGATTGTGAAAGCTCATCGGAAGGCCTCGGGAAGCAGGGTGCGTTTGTTCGGTGAGTAGGACGGTGATTTCACCATGCATCGGACACCTTTGGATTTTTCCCTTTGTTCACGCATCAAATATCGTCCAAATATAAATAGAACTTGTTTTAAAAGTTACAGGTTTTCCCCTTGCTTAATTATTGGAGAAAAAATTGTGAAATTGTTAAAAATGTAGAAAATAAAGCAAATTAATGAAGTGTTGAACTAATTCACCATGGATCGGACAATATGAACCAAGCATCGGACAGCTATAGTAGTGCAGTAGAGATTAAAAATAACAACATTTTCTGGTTTTAATGCAAAAATACAAATGTTCGGAAATATTAATTTATTCAATTGCTATTCATATTTCTTTTAATGTAAATCCTCAAATCTACATATAGGAATTTAGACTAGTGCTTTTGTTTAAAGGAATATTTATCATAAGGGGTTCTTTATCGTGCCAATTCCTACAGGAACTTTGGACTAAAAAGGGTGTGTCCGTAAAACTCGAGTTTTAAGTGGTTTGAGGAAAACGTTTGTTTCAATTATTTTTTAAATTTTTATTTTACTTCACATTTAAAGTATATCACAAGGAATTGTCACATAATCTCCATATTATTAGAAGAAATCATGCAGTGAAAACTGTCCGATGCATGGTTAATTTGTGTCCGATCCTTGGTGAAATGAACATATAGTGCAATAATGACCTTGACATTAAATGTTCAAATTTCTTGGACTTATTTTAATCAAATTTTGTTTCAAAACTTACTTCTTTCTAATTATTTTACGCAGATAGTGCATTTTCACTTATTCACAATCAAACGCACAACATTCAAATAATGCTTTAGTGTAAAATCTTCGTAACTAAATTTTCAAGAATGGCGTCTTTGATGTCATTTTACGATGTCTATATTGCTATTTCTTTGACGATGTGACTGTCAAATTCTTAATAATGATAAAATTCAGTAGTTCTAATCTAGGGATATACAAAACAACACATGAGCGCATGCACATTTATTTGTATATTTATAAACAAAGCTGTCCGATCCAAGGTATGTGTCCGATGCATGGTTAATTCACCCTATAGCTTAAAAAAGTTATTACAAAAAGACTTTGTTTCCCTCCCGGCTCCTAATTTTGAGAGGTCAGTCCCTTTTTCTTGATATCAAATGAAAGGTCTCGCAAATATAAACATTTTTTGTTCAACAAGTGTTCACGAATTGTTAGCCGTTCTATAGATATCTGAACAACTGTGTTTTAGGGACCGACCCTTCAACCCCTCTTGGGGCCTACTACTCACTAGGCTGGGGAGACCCGATCCAGCCATGGTTCCGATGTGCTTATACAATCAATAGACCTCGGGAACCAGGTTACTTTTGATTGGTGAGCACTATTCCTTAGGCTAAGGACGGTCAACACTATACTCACTGGGCTAGGGACACCTGATCTATCTAAATACCCGATGCCTTCAAAATGTGCAAGCATGTTCACCTATTCACCAATCAGGGTATACCCTAATTAGTTAACATTACCTACTGGGCTAGGGGCACCTCATCAGTGAACACTACTCACAAAGCTGGGACACCCTGATCATTGATCACCAATCCTTTGGCCACACTCAATCGATCGCTGATATCACTACTCATTTGTTGAACAATCCACAAGTCAAATTATACACTTGTGCTTACATCCGATTCATGAACCTATATGGAACGGCTGTCCCCAGTCTAGTGAGAAGGCATAAATTTTCAACCATACTTTCTTGTATCTGTCATTCATGCATTCGGTTTATCTCTCCTGCAAACGACAGAGATAATGAAATATTCTAAGATTTAGTACATTTTCACTCTATCTTCATTTCGGTCCCGCCCTAGGGTCTGAAGCCCCGTCACGGGATCCAAGAGTTCACAATTAAGCTAGGTACAAGTTCAAGACTAAATTAACATCATAACCATGGACTTACTTTATCTCAAATATTATAAGATTTCTAAGATTTAATACATTTATTTATATATTTCGTCAATATTTTTCTTGAGTTCTATCAAAACATTATAGAATTTTCTAACGAATTCTTTTTCCTTATGTATATCAAACCTGAAAAAGTTCATGTAAACAATTAACTTAATTTAAACAAAATTAATTTTAAGGAAGGAGTCTTCTCGTTATCAAACATATTTCTTATAATAAGAAATTCATGAAATTTTGACATAGTCAAACGGATCATATTACCAAATGATTCTATCAGTTTAATCAAATTTGACCTCTTTTTTTTTTGCATAAAGGTCAGGTCAAGGTCACTGCCTTTTTCCTCAACTTAAAGGATGATAAAAATAAATGTAGCTATTTGCAGTTATGTAGACATTTGTTTAAGATTTGAAGATTCTATTCTTCAATGAAATGATAGAATATCAGAATGTCTATCAGCTAATACTACAAAATTGGAAGTGTTAGATTCTAAACATTATTAATTACTTTTTCTATGCCAAGTTGTATGATTGTAAAAAAGAAAGAAAAATATACTATTTTAATTTCCTTTCATCTTGATTTAATGAACGATTAATCAATTTTACGTTTGACAAGTCGAAAACCAGAAAAGATTCCTTCCTTAAGTATTGATAAAAAAAGATAAAGGGCACCTTTTCCATTATTTCGCCTACTCTTGTATTTGCGTAGAAATTTGAAGAGCACGAGAAATCTTCAAAGTCTTAGAGCTGATTTTAAGATGATTATATATTTTACTTATATGTTCTATAAATTCTGAAAACGAACAATGGATATGTGGAACTCTTTAAGTTTAGCATAATTCTTTTTATGAAGTCATTCCGTCTTATTGTCATGTTGTAAATTTTGAAGTAACCGGGTGCATGTTGTAAATTTTGTATTTACTGCCACCCGGTAAATTCAAAATTTACAACATGACATTATTGTAGATGCACTGCAAAAGTTTAGATTTAACCATGAACAAGGTTAAGAGATCAATTATCAATAAATAGATTTGTTGATTTTGGATGCACGTGTAGATATTATTCATGTTGGAAATACATGTCAAAAAGTTGAATCATTAAAGAAGTTTAACTATCTATCTTAAATCGTCGGAACCCACGGGTTTTTTTATCCGTTACACTGTTGAACGCAGTGTAACGGATAGAAAACCCGTTGGTTCCGACGATGTCTATCTTTATCATAATGTCAAACTTAAAAGGAAAAAAACTAACGTGTATCGAACCAGCGACTTCATAGATTATTGAAAAATGTTAAATGTTTGGAAATTGTAACCCGGTCGTATTGTAAACTTATCCGCTTAATATATTTACTGATCTACATACAACGTGTCGATACAAGTATTTATAAGGCACAAGTTTTGAAATCTTTTTTATATCAGGGATGTTTGTAATAAAATGATGAAACAACTCTTTTTTGGGAGTTGATTTTAATCAACTCTCCTATGCAGTTACTCTGGCAAACCGAAAGTGAAACAGTGTTTGGACCTAAGCACAAATCATCACCGCTGACAAGACTAAGTTCTTGAAAATAATAGAAAAAAAATCGATGTAATGTATGCTTAAGCATTGTTTTTCAAGGAAACTTATCTACAAACACTTTGAAAATAGTCAATTTTTTTATACTACGAACAATTTAGATATTTTTGTAATTTCATGTATTCCTACGCCAGATTTAATATAGTCTCGTTCAACCAGACGCTCGGCTGTCTCCGTAATTCTGCGACAAGCAGAGAGGGGCTCTCTTGCTTGTCGGATATTAACGGAGACAGCCGAGCGTCTAGTAAAAGGAGACTAGAGTTCGATAGTGCTTGGGTCCATACAATTTTTAGAATTGTTTCGATAACTAATACATACTAGTAGTTGAAATCTATCTTTAAATATTACACACCATGATTCATATGGGGTTTCTCGAAATTCTTGTCGGAAAAGTCTAAAAATTCATATTATAAAAAAGTGCTTAATTCAAATACAAACTAGAAACTAATTGCCATGCAAGATGAATTGATTTTTAAATAAATGATAATCGATAAAATCAACCCCCGTCAGTACTTTGATTTTAGTATAGGCATGAAAGCCAAATTTTCCGACCTACAGAACCTTTCATTTTTTAGACTAACGTTAATATTCTTTTGTAGCACTTTTGGCTCATCTTATTGCTCTCGATAATTTTATAAATTGTCATTATTGTGTTTATATGAACATTTTTGAAATATGAAATTTATCACCCTTGATTTCCGGAATATATGATACGGCGAAACGGGTTTTTGGAAGTTAGTCCTTCCACATCCGGGAGTCATATGACAGAAAATTACTCATTAGCATAAACAAGTGACTTGAGTTTCTATATTGTATCCTTTCTGTGCTTTGAAAATGTCAGGTTGCACTATGACTTCGAAGGTTGGGTTAATGGTGATAGGTTTAATATTCTGGGTGAGTTTACCGTATTTTGTTAAGATGTTAAAGCCTTTAATTTATCATGTTTAAAATTCAATCATCAGATGATGGATACTGAACTCACGATTTATGATCATCAGGATAAATCTTTATCTGTATTTTAGACGACATTCGCAAAATAATATATATATTTTATGAAGTAACAAAGTTTTAAATAGGTCCAATTAAAAAAAAAAATTATGTTATGTTAAAAAAATTAAAATGGAACTCTTCTGATTTGTGTCCTCTTGAAGTTTCCGTAGTGATGAGGGATGTCCATGAACACACAAATCAAATAAATGTAAACGGTGAATATGTTTTTTTTTAATTTTGTTTCATAGGCTGTGACTGCAGGGTTGTTTTTTGTTGGAGGATGGGTCTTCAACTCTTACAAACATTTTGATGAGATCGCAGAAGCTAACTTTACCCTAATCCCAGCATCCATCATCATAGCTGTTGGAGTCCTGATGTTTATTGTGGGAATTGTTGCCTGTATTGCAGCATTCAAAGAAAACAAGTGTCTGCTGGCTGTGGTAAATGTTCATTTTTTCACATTTCACAACAGAAATATCCTTGCATTCGATATCCTGTTAAATCCTACACATCTGTCTCTGCCATGGTTCTCTCTGATGTTTCATTATTCATCTTCTTCATGTATTCCCAGACAGACAAATAACTAATTGTTTTAAGAATGTACAAAGGAGACATTTTTTGGTCTTATTTCAGTTGTTTTCCTTCATGCTGGTTATTCTCACTGCTCTCGTTACCTCTGGATCTCTTGGATATGCCTTCAGGAAAGATGTAAGTATACATAATTTCATATGCAGATAAATGTAGCACTCAAGTGATTTATTAATATGATTTTTTTTATGTAGACAATATGAAACCTCATTGTGATCTGATTTTTTTTAACATGACACCTTTGAAAATACAGCTAGTGTAAAAGCCCTGCATTTTCTTACTTGAAACAGACTATTACTAAAATGATGGATATACATGTATATGTGCTTTTTTTTTTTATCAAAGAACAGAAAACTATAAAGAAACATTAGAATAATTACATTAAGATGACTTCATTTGGTGATTTAAAGGTTTCCAATGCTGTTGAGAGTGGACTAGATAAGGCGATTAATGCTTACCATCCCAACAGCACTCAGAAAGACCAGTTAGACTATCTACAAACAAATGTAAGTGTAAATGGTAATATTACAGGATCTATAAAGTTACCAATTCAGTGTATTCAGAACAGGAGTACTAATCATCATTGATGATAAACAAGAAGATCAAGGAATGATAACTTTCAAAATAATTAAGGAATAAGGAATCATCTTTGACCATTATGAGGTGATCAAATACAGTAAGGGGTGATCAAATCCAAGAAAGCCTGAAAGGCTTTATGATAGATTTGAATTTTGATCAGACCAGCAATATTTGATCACTCATATTATTGAAAGAATGATTCCTTTTTACTTGTATTTATGTAATTTTCAGCAAATTGTACTATTAAATACTAAGATAGTCATTCTTAAAATGTATTTGACTTTACATTAAAAAACTGATTCATAATGTTATCTCAGAGAAAGACAACGGAAACCGTAAATATAAATCTACAACAACTTATATGTTTACTATATTATATAATGTAAACTCAGGTGACCTATTGCTATCCGTTTTCGTCCATCGTGCTTTAACAATTTTACATTTTTAACTTCTTCTTAAAAACTACAAGGCTACTTGTCACCATTTTTGGTGTGAGGCATCTCTTTGGTAAGAGGAATCTAAATTATGAAATTCATGGCTCTACCACCCCTGAGGCACCGCAGATGGGGCCAAATGTGCAAAAAAAAGGCCAAATTTTCAAAAATCTTCTTCTCTACTCCCATACATGTGAGGAAAAAACTGGTTGCATGGTTATGATATCAATGAGGCCCTCTACCAAAATTGTGAAATTCATGACCCCTGTGTCAGGGGTTCAGGCTCTAGGGTGGGGCCAATATGGCCATATAGTTAAAATGTATTAAATCTTATAAAATCTTCTTCTCCACTCCCAGATATATTTGTTAAAAACTAAATGCATAATTATAATGTCCATGAGGCCCTCTACCAAAATTGTGAAATTCATGGCCCCTGGGTCAGAGGTTCAGGCTCAAAGGTGGGGCCAATATGGCCATATAGTAAAAATGTATTAAATCTTAGAAAATCTTCTTCGTTACTCCAATATATATTTGTTAAAAACTAAATGCCTGGTTATAATGTCCATGAAACCCTCTACCAAAATTGTGAAATTCATGACCCATGTGTCAGGGGTTCAGGCTCCAGGGTGGGGCCAATATGGCCATATAGTAAAAATGTATTAAATCTTAAAAAATCTTCTTCTTTACTCCCACACATTTGGGCAAAAAACTGAATACATGGTTATGATATCCACTAACTTCTCTACCTAAATTGTGAAATTCATGGTCCCTGGGTCAGGGGTTCAGGACATGGGTGGGGGAGGGGGCAGTATAGTGTTAAGGCATATAATGTTTAAAAATCTTCTTCTTTATTCTCACAAATCTGTATGAAAAACTGACTTCATAATTATGTTTACCAGGAAGTCCTCTACTAAAATTTTAAATTTCATGTCCCCTGAAGTGTGGGTTTTGACTCTAGGGCAGGGCCAAAATGGATGTATAGGTGTTAATGCATATATTGTTTAAAAATATCTTCTTTACTCCCAAGCACCTGAAAGGAAAACTGAATTCATGATTTTGTAGACCAGATCTTTAATTTTTTTACCAAAATTACAGATTTCATAGTTCTTTTTGAAAGATTTCAGGCAGGGAGGTGGTCGTCATTACAAATTTATAATTTTGCTACTCCAGAATGAAACCTAATTAAATGCATATACAAGACTGTGTATGGGTTATATGCTACTCAGGTGACTGTTAAG
Organism: Magallana angulata; assembly: GCF_025612915.1. Classification (NCBI taxonomy): domain Eukaryota; kingdom Metazoa; phylum Mollusca; class Bivalvia; order Ostreida; family Ostreidae; genus Magallana; species Magallana angulata. The sequence goes on along the minus strand of NC_069113.1, from coordinate 27,270,934 downwards.
GCCTCTTGGCATCTAGTTTAATTAAAGTAAGCATTTCTGTTTTTTTCATAGTCAAACTATTCATGTCTATGATTTTTAGATTGTACAATATAATATTAATTTGCAGTTTAACTTCTACATATATGTTTTGCTTGCAGCTAAAATGTTGTGGTGTTAACAATGCCTCCGATTGGATAAACGCCAAGAACTGGGCTCCAACAGCCAACAAATCTGTCCCAAAGAGTTGCTGTGTGTCTGGCATTAACTGTACCTTGGCTCAACGGAAAATGTACAATGATCCAAAGTACATCTACCAACAGGTGATAATATATAAATTGCTAGCTATTTATTACATCAAATAAACTAATGGAATCTCTGTTTTCATGAATGTCTCACAAATGTGTTTTCTGTATAGTTGGTTCATAATATAATATTTTCCAGATTTAACAGCGTCACTTTGTTTTATTTTAAGGGTTGTTATGAGAAACTGGAGCATATATTCATGTATAATTTGGGCTACATCGCTGGGATTGCTGTTGGTCTTGCAGTGATTATGGTAAGGTTTATATGATGTTGCATATTGATGGAGGTAACGAGATGTCACAGTTTACATTTTACTGACAGATGTTTCACATAATTTTGTCATTTAAATGTTTATAATTGATTGTTTCTTACAGTGTCTGGGTATGATCTGCAGCTGCATCCTCTTCTGTCGCTCCAAAGAGGTTCGATACGAGGCATTAGGGGGACAGTACTCTGGACTGCGGGTGTAGGAGAAGTCCGACACTGGTTGGTTCTTCTGACGGTGAAAATTAGTGTTTAACTATAGAAGTGCTTCTTTGTAAACATTCAAGTAAATCATCATGTCATAGACTGCACAGAACTAGATATTTACTCTTTACCATGAAAGATTTTGTTGGCATAAAATCTGTATTTGTTTACGTGAAAAACATTTGATGTAACAATTTTTGTACTGATCATACATGTGCTTGTAGATTTAAAGTTTGACTGGATAACCCAAAATGTGTGCATGTTTTTATAAACATTCATTCCCCTACTTAATACATTGGTTACTCCCTTCATTTTTATATCAAGATTTGAGTGTGATTAACCGTCTATGACTACTAAATGTAAAGATTTATGATTTGTAAATATTTTTGACGATACATTTAGTTTCTCTTGCAAAGCTTAATTTTTTTTCCCCTTTTTTGTTCATCAATTACAATGACAATGGAGTTCAAACACATGAATCTGGTTTTGCACGTTGTGAAATCTTGATGAGCTTTGAACAAGTTGGACTTGAACTTGTCTCTGAAAGTTCAGGATGCTGTTGGATTCCATTTACAGTAAACAAAACAGTTGATCATTTGATTTGTAAATATATCATCCATATTTAGTGATATTGTTGGAAATTATTAGTTTTTCTGTAGATATTATGTTGGCATCATTTTCAGTAACAAAAATTCAGCTTTCCTACACCCACACACATACATGTACATACCAGCAGATGAAGGTTGTATGTGCACTGATGCTTTCTAAAAATGCAGGGTTTATACAGGTTTTAGAGTTAGACCAGTGAATTTATTGAAATTTGTATAAATTTCTGTAATGCAAAATTATTCTGGTTGTTGGAGAACTTAACAATTTAGCACAAGGTATGCCTATCCTAAAAAAGATTTGGCAATGTTATGGTAAATTGTAAGCTGATGTATGTTGAAAGTATTGTTGCAAATTCAGAAGCTAGCAGAAGATCTTTTTAATATACTAGTATGTTATTTTGGTGCAAGAAGTGTTTTGAGCCGGCTTCTAGGACAGCCTCACTTTTCTTGAGATTAATATTTGTTGTAAAGATGAATTTGTGAAACCAATACTTCATGTTTTACTGAGTATTTCAAAGATGTTTTTGAGAAGAGCTTTTTTTTTTTTACACATTTATTTATTTATATCCTTGAGATAGTTTATCAATATTCAAAAAATGTATTCATTATTTTAGTAAAATTTTGTATTTTTGTGATTTTTTTTTTAATATTAATACATAATAAGAAAATCTTACAAAAAAATTAAAAAAAAAAAAAGATGGCATTTGAATTGTTGGTGATAAACTGTATATGTATAGGAAACATAAAATAATATTATTTAAATACTAGTGTCAATACAGTCCTGTGAAACTTACCAATATACATGATATACAAATTATTATAATCATTTAGGATATGGTAAATACATAGCTAACAGAGATGACTTACCGTATTCTTCACAAGTCAAAAGAAATGATGAGGGTGTAATTATTTTTTTAGCTCACCTGAGCTGAAAGCTCAAGTGAGCTATTCTGATCACATTTTGTCCGTCGTCCGTCTGTCCGTCTGTCCGTCTGTCTGTCTGTCCGTCTGTAAACTTTTTACATTTTGAACTTCTTCTCTAAAACTGCTTATCTAATTTCAACCAAATTTGGCACAAAGCATCCTTATGGGAGGGCAAATATAAATTGCAAAAATAAAAGTCCGATCTGTATTCAAAGCGGAGAAAACCTTGAAACTGTAGAAAAAGGGGGGTGCATTTTTAAAAATCTTCTTCTCAAGAACTACCGAGGCAAATTCAACGTAGTTTAGCATAAATTATCCTTATGGGAAGGAAAATATAAATTGCAAAAATTAAGGGGTAATTTTGTTTCAAATCTAAGTTATTACGAAAATAATAATAAAGGAAAGGCGTGTTTCAATCAGTTTAATAGCATCGGGCTCGGCATCCGATTAAATGGGTAGGCAAGACTTGGCCTGGGCAAAACAAAAGATTGGCAGTTATTAATCTGCCAATCTCATTAAAATTTCAGGATATTTGATGGACTAGTATATTTGTATTCGCTGTAGATATTGCTGAAAAATAATGCGTATTTGGAATTGACGATTGCCGATCTGCCCCGGCATTTATTTTGCCACGGCCCGGGTTTGCATACCCATTTTACCCAGACTCGTATTCCATACTTCTAAAACGAGCTTCTTTGTTTAAAGCAGCCATGACATTATACGAAAAAGGGTCGATCTGACTATGATGAATTTGCTTGTTGTGCAACAGTTCGCGTATGAAGGGAAATTTTGAAACATGAAAAATATATTGGTGCCGATTTTGTGAAGTAAATTGAGGCTAAATATTTCAATGCGTTGACAGTTTTCACACATGACGTTGGTGTTAGCTTGTTCTGATTTTCGTTTCGTTTTCATTATTTATGCTTTGTAACCTGGAAACTATCGTCTGTATTTCGTGATTTTTACGTATCAAATCAAACAGAGACTTCGGTAAATCAAACAGTTACGTTAACTGTTTACCTGCGCAAATTAAGCAAAATCTGATGTAGGGGTACTGAAATACAATTCATTCTATCGGTAATTCGGCATTATCTTTTACGTAATGGTAGATTAATGCAATAGGTTTTGTTGAGATGCTCGACATTTTCTCTAGTTTATTCAGTTTAAATAGAGTTTGATATCGCTTACGGAAATATGTAGGTATATACATGTATATATATAATTCATTATACATGTAGTGCATGTTTCTTGTGTTTAATTGTTTACAATTTCTATTTACTAACCATATTTGAGTGTTAAGCTTCGAATTATAAGCAAGATACAGAGATTTGCTCACAATTCTATGTTTGTACACAGATCTTAAAAGCTAAAGATTAAAAAAGTAAAAAAAAAATTGTCAATATTTATTACGAAAATTTTCAAAATCTGTTCTTCCAGAAACCAACTTATTGAATTGTAAACTTAACCTTTTTAGCTCACCTGAGGATGGGGCCACAATGGGGGGGGGGGGGTCGAAGTTTAACAAGTGAATATATAGATTAAATCTTTAGAAATCTTCTTCTCAGAAACTAATCGGCCAGGAAAGCTGAAACTTGTGTGGAAGCATCCTCAGGTAGTGTAGATTCAAAGATGTGAAAAACATGACCCCTGGGGGTAGGGTGGGGCCACAATGGAGGGTCGAAGTTTAACATATGAATATAAAAAGTAAATCTTTAAAAATCTTCTTCTCAGAAACTAATCGGCCAGGAAAGCTGACACTTGTGTGGATGCATCCTTAGGTAGTGAAGATTCAAATTTGTGAAAATCATGACCCCCAGGGGTAGGGTGGGGCCACAATGGGGGATCGACGTTTTACATAGGAATCCACAGTAAATCTTTAAAAATCTTCTTCTCAGAAACTATTCAGCCAGGAAAGCTGACACTTGTGTGGATGCATCCTCAGGTAGTGTAAATTCAAAGATGTGAAAATCATGACCCCCGGGGGTAGGGTGGGGCCACAATGGGGGATCGAATTTTAACATATGATTATATACAGTAAATCTTTAAAAATCTTCTTCTCAGAAACTAATTAGCCAGGAAAGCTAAAACTTGTGTTGAAGCATCCTCAGGTAGTGTTGATTCAAATTTGTGAAAATCATGACCCCTGGGGGTAAGTTTGGGCCACAATGGGAGGTCGATGTTTTACATAGGAATAAACAGAGTTATTCTTTAAAAATCTTCTTCTCAGAAACTAATCAGCCAGGAAAGCTGAAACTTGTGTGAAAGCATCCTCAGGTAGTGTAGATTCAAAGTTGTGAAAATAATGATCCCCAGGGGTAGGGTGGGGCCACAATGGGGGGGGGTGTCAAAGTTTAACAAAGGAATATATAGGGCAAATCTTTAAAAACTAATCAGCCAGATGATTCTTTATAATTGTTAAGATTTTGGCCCCAGGACAATTCTTTGGCCTCACGAGAAGGTTCAGAGTTTGATGTACGTTTATATCCCATATATAAAATATTGTTACGGATCTTTTTTAGAACTGCAATACTCAACATATGATATGGCTATAAAATCATCCTGTTAGAAAAAGGACTAATGATTATAAACATAAGAATATCCAGGGGAAAATGGATTTTATTTATACAGGATTTACATGAATTATTGTACATTGTCCAGATAGTTTGTATTATGACTCCATTGAGCTGATTTTATCATACCTATTGTTCCTCAGGTGAGCGATGTGGCCCATGGGCCTCTTGTTCATTTATACATTTTTGGACTGTTTAAAGCACGAATCTCTTGTTATTATTTGCTATATCTCCTTGTTTTGTTTATTTGGTAATAAATTCTCAAAAAAAGGTTTGGTGTTGGGTTTTAAGCTCACAGGAGATGTAAGATTGTGTTAGCTTTTGATCACCTACTTGGCAGACGTCTATGTGGAAATCGTCTGAGTTGAACTACTGGATCTACCATTCTATATTTAAATAATATCAGGAGGACCTCTTGATTTTTAGTGGAATTCAAATTTTTTTTAATCATGACCAGTTAGTGGGGCCACAGGAGGGCATCTAATAATGCAAGGGAAAATCTTTTAAAAACTTATGGATATATATAATCATTATGTTATTATACAAGGTTCTCGAAATATTGAAGATTCAAATTGCTCAAACTTTGACTCTGGACTTATAATTGGAACACATGAAGGAAGCGAAGTTCGTATTGTAGAAGTGCAATAATGAAAGACGTGACGTCCTGGGATAGCGTTTTTTACGTGGTGGCTTTTATAAGTAAATAATGTATAAATGCATTTTTTTTTTATAAAGAACTGTAATCTATTGCCAAAGTATTTTGTAATAGCAAGAAAATCGTGGGATTCGTGATCCATGCTTAGAAGATATTTGGGTTTGATTGAAGTGTATATACAGCTTAGGTTTACTTGTTACAGTGTCAATTCTTTATAGATATTCTTTTTAATGACACTCATTATATACTGACAATTAGGAAGGGGGACAGTCTAATAATTACAGAGAATATGAAAAAATGCTCGATGGTTTAAACGTAAAATGAAAATTTCAAATTTTATTATCGGATTTTGAATTTACTGCATTAAAACATTACGTAGTAAAGCAAACGCAAAAAATTTCAACTTGTAGTCAGTTTGATTATTCTAGCAAACACAAAAAGTAAAAAAGTAAAAAAAAACCATAAATTATAAAAAGCTATAATAGTATACACTCTGGTGCTCTAACCTTTACGTTTAGATATCCTGCTACAAAATGAGAAGTGTAAAGGGAAGTGGGTCATCACATTAATTTATTGCAATTTCTTTATCAATTCATGCCGAAATTAGACAGGGTCAAAAATATGGAGCGCAAACCAACTTGAGGTTCTAAATATAAAATGACACAGTTTGAAGATTTTGATCCGTATATATACAACAATTTTGTATCAATATGTTTCAAGTGTTGAACTTATTTAAGAGCTAATAATAGATGTTATGCTGAATATTCATTGTTGAAAACGATTATTATACATACACATCGGTATTTTTCAGTTTCTTATCCGTCAGATAATATAAAATTTACCCCCCTAATTTACACATCATTTTTCAGTCTTTGTCCCATCAAATGGTATATTGGAAGTGATACCCAATCTAACCAAATGATTTGAAATAGAACTACCCGGTTGAAATGATTTCATGTGGCTCAGGTGACCATTTAGGCCCACGGGCCCATCGTTAACACAACTATGACGGAAGGATATTAACAAACCTAAAAACCTCGCCATTCATTGGTATCAATTTCGTACATTAACACTAAACTTTGGCGAGAAACACAACACATTCAGAAATAAACTTAACTGTCGCGAAAGAAGTCGCGAACTCGAAACTAAAAGTAAAGTGCCAATATATGAATATTTTTTTAATAAACACATTGAATATTTCAACTTTGGAAACATCTAGAACTTCTTAGATAGTTCTCTTCGAAGAAGGAAAAACGATGTTAATTATTACATTGAAGAATAAGTTTTTCAAACGTAATCAGAAAAACCCTGGAAAACGATTGAATCGTTTAAAGGGGCATGGTCACGATTTTGGTCAAATTTTATTTTTCTGTTTTTATTATTTGCAATGCTTTAGGATTGCATTTCTAATGTTCAATTGAAATTTGGGTGCCAGTCGTTGAGTTTTAAGCAAGATACTGGGTTTACAATTCTTCGTCATGTAAACAAGGCTCGTGCCCTGTTTTGTTTAAATAGGTTCAATATACCAGTAAAAATCTTTTTAAAGCTGGTTTGACTAGTATCTTATTATTCATTTTAAGCATAAATAAACAGTTCCTAACAATTAACACATTCATTTTAGGTCTTAAACTGGAATTTTCACTTCAACATTCAAAATGTAAACAAACGCTTTGTTTACATAGCGAAGAATTGTAAGCTCTGTAACTCGCTTATGACTCATCAAATGACACTCAAATTTTGGCTGCCTATTAAAAATGCCTCACTGAAGCATTGTAAACATTAAAATCGAAAAAATAATTTTTGACCAAAATCGTGACCATGCCCCTTTAACTTCTGTCATTATATCGTACTAGGCCTGAATATTCCTCATTCATATTTTACATCTACCGAGTATGATTCCTCTATTTCTTACGAAACTTATAGTTGATTCATAGCTCTATAGAAACAATCAGAGTAGAATCTACACGCCCTGTTTATCGATTGGGCGAAATCTACAGCGGCTGAAACTGACAGGAAACTGCCAGACTGAAATCGACACGCCCTGTTTATCGATTGGGCGAAATCTACTGCGGCTGAAACTGTCAGACTGAAATCGACACGCCCTGTTTATCGATTGGGCGAAATCTACAGCGGCTGAAACTGACAGGAAACTGCCAGACTGAAATCGACACGCCCTGTTTATTGATTGGGTGAAATCTACAGCGACTGCACGAAAAAATCACGGACTGCACGAAATAATCATGATGATGTCAGGCTCTAAGTCTCACAGGAGACGATTTGGCTGTTTCTTTTAACTTACATACTTATGTACATTAACAGTAACGCAGGTTATGTATTTTTTTTGCAATGCCGCGACCTTTGTATCCCGAATGAATTATCACCGTGTGAAATATTCCCCTTGGACATGACACCTTTTCCCCTGTTACTGGCGTTGAGTGAATTTGATCTGGACACTCTAAATTGACATTAAGTTTATTTAAGTAATCCGTTAATTGAAATAACTCTGTACATTTACTTTTCTATTAATCTCTATTGTAAGAAATGTTTTGTTATCTATATGTAATTTTTAGCCATGTTCAATTATTCGGCAGTTGGAGAACGACGGTCAAGGCGCTTGTACTGGCCATGTGCACCGACACCCGACCTCGAGGAATAGTGTAATAAGATTACGGAGTTTTAATAAATCTTATAAAACGGAGACCGATCGACTTGTACATTTTCCGTGGGTCACAGAATTATCAAAGAAAACACTTTATTGTTTAATAATTTACATTCATTGTATATTTCCCCTTATGTTTGCATTGGAAATCTGCGACGTTCAATTTTCTATGAATACACTTTGCTAATTCATGCGCCATGAGCACAGATACAAACGTCTTCACGTGTATTAATTATTATTATTTTTTTTTAATTAAATGAAACTTTCAATCTTACATGACCAATTTGATATGTACTTTTGAAAAACAATCGTTAAAATATATCTTCTCCTTAATAAAAAAAGATTTTCTCCACAAAGTTTCTGGCACTATAATTTTTGTCGCAGAAGCTTACTAAATAACATGTTAATATGGCTGTTCCATGTATGTTTCATATTCCTGACTAAGAGCGCAAATAATGGCTTTATAGCGGCGATACACAATATTTCATACAAATAGACATCGGTATGAAAATTTAAATATAAGCATTGTTGTCTGCACCGCTTGGTGTGTCATAGGACCGACGACATCCAAAAATAAGCATTCAATGCTTAATTAAGTGACTGTTTCTTCTATATGAAACATTGATTGATAATTTGATATGTACTTTTAAGCGACTTGGATATGAGCTCAAAGCAAATACTTTTTAAAATGTTTCCCTCTTTTTATGTCTGGAATAGTCAACTGAGGCATTTTTAATGCTTGTCCGTTGAAAGTCAAAAGTCAAGTTAGAAACGAGTTACATAACTTAAAAGCCTTTGTTTAATTAAGTCATATTACTGTTTACAAATCATGTAGTTAGGAATTACAATGTCTGAAACAAGACAACTCGTAACTACTCATAACAAACAAGATGAATTATTTCTGTTTATTCGTAATAATCATTATAAACAGAAATTCTTAGACTGAATTAAGATGCCTCATTGCATCAAGACTTACTCTTTTTTAAAAGACACTACGTCACAAGATGTAAAATTATTTGTATGAAGCGATTTGGTTTAATATCATCAAAGTTCAGTGGTTAAAATGTTGGGCTTGTGGACTGTAGATCAAAAGTTCGAATCCGGTTTGGGCTTTAGTTTCTATTTACTGAATCAAATTTTTGAAATCATCATTTTTTTTCAAACTCAAAATTGTCTTTTCCGCCTATTTAAGAATCAACTGAAGAAAACATACACAACCTGCTGACGCGTGTTGTTAATTTTCTGCAGTGTTTACTGCCTTCATATCGGCATGAACCCCCAAAGAAAAAATTTCATTGTTCAGGTTAATTTCTTCTCAGCTTTTGACTTTTACAAGGGAGCACTCTGTGAAAGTAAATTATAATAGCGATGATCAAGATTAAAAACAAACAAGAATCGAACACGAGTCAGTAAATATGAAAATTCGAAAAGTTCAGCAATAATATACGGTTGATGCTGAATAATTGGAACACGAGGATGATACAGGGTCTTTATCCGTTCCACGAGATTTCTGCCGACATTTTAAGGGATTCCTGAAAGAAATCTGCAACCGCCTGCCAATACAGATCGCGTTGCCCGCTCGATGAAGGCTTCAATTCTGATTCTACACGACAGACGAGGAAGCGCTACTCGGAGAAATGAATAATTACAGAGCGATATTCTGGTGCGTGCTTCTTGGACTTCATAATGCGTTTGGTGAGTACATTTTCATGGATTTATATTGAATAATACACTTTGAGAAAATTAAAAAAAAAAAGAAATTTTAATTTTAAAAACTTCGATAAATTACAAATGCTCAAAATTTTAAATGATTTCTGATGTACTTGTGTTGTTGTTGTATTTTGTTTTTACAGAGTTTACTCAATAATATAGCATTGGTCCATGGGATTTTGAGTAATCCTTTATTTTTATGCTGAAGTGTTTTATGTAAACTCACCCGTGCCAAAAATTGGCAGGTTTGGAGTCAAGTGTGTATTTATTTTGAACAGAGAGAAGTATTGTGGTCTTGTCTAGAGCCACATGTTGCTGCCACCCCACGATTCGCCCCAGGAACCGGGCGTCAAAAATACGGCAAAACCCGAACGATGCTATAAAGCAATTAATAGACGCTGCCAGATTTTGAAGCTTTTGCCAATTAGAAGCATACTTTTCCAATATTTTGATCACTCCACTAAAATGAATTCCATTTATTAAAACGCATTTCTCTTAATACAGATTGTGTGTAATAATACGACACAAATGATAGTCGACATTACAGATCATTGCTATACAGTGATTTGAAATGTCGACTATCATTTGTGTCGTATTAGGTGTAGCAAGAACAAAGAAGTTTGTTAACTCACTAGTGGAAAAGATTTTAATATCAAAAAATGAAATGTTTAACACCCCCCCACTCTCTCTCTCTCTCTCTCTCTCTCTCTCTCTCTCTCTCTCTGTGTTCACGTCAATTCAAGACCCAATATGTTTACTGATGTAAATAACCTTTTGAGATCCCTTGGTCTCTTTCCCTATCCGAGTTATTACATGGTCGGCCAACAGTTAATTGGAAAAGCAAAAATCACTCCAGGCCGAACTTCACCGTAATGAGTGCAGGGAGGCCAGGTTCCTGACCTGTGACTGGTTATTTGTTCACCGAGGATGAAAAACAGATTTATTCTTTCTTCTGTATTTTATCTCAGATTCCTTCCAGTAAAAAGACATACAGAGAGATAACACTGACAAGACGAATAGAGTTCTGTTTATTTTGTTCTGTACGGTAAACATTGCAAACGATTACGTCAAATTAAAGAATTGCTTACAATTTCCGAATCCCCCCCCCCTCCCCCCCAAAAAGAAATCGAACATAACGGGTACCTGTACTATGTATACTTATGCCTACTACTAATATGCAATAATCTCGTTACCTCAAATTTTGAGGTCTGACTATCTGTCGGTATCGTTATAGTTTCTGACTTGAGTTCTGTATCCTGTAGTCTCTGCATTTTGTAGAATTTGACTTTAGTTCTGAATCTGTCTGCAGCCTATAGTTCTGCATTTGTAGTCTGCTGACTAAAGTTCTGTATATTAGAGTCTCTGAGTGTAGCTCTGTATTTTAAGTCTCTGACAAAAGTTCTCTTTTGTAGCCTCTGACTATAGTTTTGTATTATATAGTATCTGACTATAGTTTTGTATTTTATAGTATCTGACTATAGTTCTGTATTTTATAGTATCTGACTATAGTTTTGTATTTTATAGTATCTGACTATAGTTTTGTATTTTATAGACCCTGATAACAGTTCTGTATTTTCTAGTGTCTGCCCATAGTTCTGTATTTTCTAGTATCTGACTATAGTTCTGTATTATATAGTATCTGACTATAGTTTTGTATTTTATAGTATCTGACTATAGTTCTGTATTTTATAGTATCTGACTATAGTTTTGTATTTTATAGTATCTGACTATAGTTCTGTATTTTATAGTATCTGACTATAGTTCTGTATTTTATAGTATCTGACTATAGTTTTCTATTTTATAGACCCTGATAACAGTTCTGTATTTTCTAGTGTCTGCCCATAGTTCTGTATTTTCTAGTCTCTGAATATAGCTGAGCATTTTATAGTCTAAGACTATATTTTGTATTTCTGGTCTCTGATTGTAGTTCTATTTTTTGTAGTATCTGAATTTAATTTGTATTTTCTAGCCTCTGACTATTTTTCAGCTTTTTATAGTCTCTGAATATATTTCTGTATTTTGTAGCCTCTGACTATAGTTCTATACTTTGTAGTTTCTGACTGTAGTTTTGTATTTTTGTAGGCCTACAGGTTGGACTGACGGAGAAGCGCCTCCGTCTGTACTTGTTCAGTGAGTACAACTCGATGACCAGACCGGTACAGAACTACAGCCATGCCGTCACTGTGGGGGTGGGACTGTGGCTCAACCAGATCCTGGACCTGGTGAGTTGATGCACCATTTGACGATTCTTGGTAATCTACCCAGCCTCTGGTATAGACAAGTGATATCAATCACTCGTCTAGTATTGAGTATTTTATGTATGGAAACAGGTGGCTATGTTTTAGCTAATGCATCTTATATACGGAATATATTACTATAGTCTGTCCAATGTTATTGTATGGAACGCCTCAACTGCCTCATGTAGATAATCTTCATAATATGATGATACTTCAACATTTAATGCTGATACTTTAACATTACATGATGGTACTTTAACATTACATGCTGATACTTCAACATTACATGCTGATACTTTAACATTACATGCTGATACTTCAACATTACATGCTGATACTTTAACATTACATGATGGTACTTTAACATTACAAGCTCATACTTTAACATTACATGCTCATACTTTAACATTACATGCTGATACTTCATCATATGTTGGTACTTCACTATGCGGTAGTTCTAAAAATAGGGTTAGGGAAGCGTCGCCTAGGGAACGAAATACGCTAAAACTCAGAACACGTGGATGCCTGTTAAGTTTTTAACACTGGGCTGTTTCTCTGTTTCAGAGATTGATAAGATTGGACTATGGTCCACTAAAATTTGTTTAGATCGAGATACTCAACAAATGCTACTACATGTATTTGATTAAGTGTTGTCTTTGAAATGGGTCATTTTAAATTTTAAAGAATGGCTGCATTGTGAGTTCATTGAGGCTCAGCGCATAAAAATCAGGGGGTACCAAAAGTCCTTCAGGGAATTTTGGTTTAAAAATGTGCAATTAGAACGCAATCTTTTGGCGCTTAGTCAGAGCGAACAGCTAATTTTTTTTTTAAAAAGCACCTAAACAAATACTTCTGTCATTCATGTTATATGTAGATTCCTGGAGATCCACGTGAAAGAGTGGGCAATGAAAGCACTGGTTTGTTCAACAGTACAGTTACTGCTAAAATCAGATTCAACAGCAATGCGATGCTTTATCCTTTGCATGATCTTATAAGTTGCATGTGTGGTTGTCGTTTGCCTAAATACATGGCACCAAAACAAATCGTATGTTCGACAATATTTTTATTCAGTAGAGATCCTCTCTCATGAGCTGTAGTGTATTGTGTACTTCTTCAGTTCCAGCTGTTTTTTTAATTTTTTTAATTTTTGTTTACACATAAATCCACATACACACATAATTCAGACATATTTCATACATTTCAAGATTCTACATATTGTAATATCTTATTAATCTAAAGGAAATAGATTATCCGTGTAGTGTGAAAACGTGTTTTCTTGCAAAAATAAATATATAGATAAAAGAAATAGCTGTAAATGAAAAGAGAAAAATGGAGATATAGAGAAATATTTGTTCACAAGTCAATATAATAAAAAAAAAAAGAGAATAGTTTAAGCAATCGCATATGTCATAAAACTTGTTATAATTTCTCACAAATTGTTTGCCAGTGGTTTTCATAATCTGAGTATCTACAGTTTTTCAATAACATATATTTTTCAAGCAGAATCCTGTTTTTTATTATTTGTAGTTCCAGCTTTTTAACATGATCAAAACTAGTCTTAGTGGACCTTAGTCCTATATGATCAATCTCTGAAACAGAGAAACAGCCCAATGTTAAAACTTCCCTATTTTTAGAACCACCGCATAGTGAAGTACCATCATATAATGAAGTATCAGCATGTAATGTTGAACTATCAGCACGTAATGTTAAAGTACCATCATGTAATGTTAAGGTATCAGCATGTAATGTTAAAGTATCAGCACGTAATGTTAAAGTACCATCACGTAATGTTAAAGTACCATCATGTAATGTTGAAATATCAGTAAGTAATGTTAAAGTACCATCATGTAATGTTGAAGTATCATCATATTATGAAGATTACCTACATAAGGCAGTTGAGGCGTTCCATATTATTGCATCCGTCACTTTTTGATGATTTCTTTTATTAAAATAAACATACCTGTCAACGAAGTACAATTCAAATCGATAGATTTCTTCGTTGGTATATATCGGTTTATTCCCACTTAGCCAACATTCTGGAATTCAGTCTGTTTTCACATGTTATGTATTTGTAATCAATTACCTGAGAATAGTTTGTAGAAAAAAAAAAAAATAGAATTTAATTTTGCCTATAATCAGAATAAATAAATAAAAATAACAATTTTTTTTTTGAAATATAGATCAGCAATTTCTGCAAGATCATTGCCCTAAACATTTTATATGTTGAAACCAATACGGGCACTTGCATGATTAAAACGTTTATGTAAGTAATAATAAACTGTTTAAATTGGATGTATATTATATAATATTAAATGCGCTTTTGAACATTTGAGAGTATAACTTAATATAGCATAAATATGATCATTTAGCGCTAATCAAAGATTGGCGCAATGTGACGCAAAGCAAAAGCAATGCAATAAAACAAAGAAAAAGTAAGATCGAAGTCAGTTTGAGGAAACCAAAGATAGTACTACTGTGATGCGAATCAAAGCTAGACAATGTGACGCAAACCAAAGGCAGTGTGACGTAAATCAAAGGCAGTAAGGCATTTTGATACGATTGAATAAAAATACATGCACAACAATGCAGCGTATAAATTAAGAGACTGTAGATAGTGATGTCAAAGCATATTTCAATCTGTTCGACATTAAATTCTTTTTTTAGGATGAAAAGAAGCAGATCATCACGACTTCTGTTTGGGTCAAAGAGGTGAGTAGACAGCATCGATTGAAAAATGATGCAGATGTTGAAGAACTGTATGTTGCAGAGATTGACGCATTCGTTACAGAGGTGATTAGATAGGTTGCAGAAATCGATGCAATCGTAAATGAGGTGAGAAGATAATAGTTAATGGAACTAAAAAGTCGGACATGAAAAATATCAGTAGACTTATAGAAGTACTTGTTGACCTACAAAAACATTATAATGAGATTACCCCAAATTACTGCGAGCATGTACATACATGTACGGTAAGTGACTAAGTGTACGTATTTTGTTTTGTCTGGTTGTTTTTTTTTTTGGGGGGGGGGGGATAAAATATATAGCTGTAATATTAAACACGCTTCAGAACCAATATTTATACTAAACTCTGTCCCAAGATATTTTGGATTCACGTTTGGCTTAATTGTTTGATATTTATAAATACCTCAGGATCCAAACGATGTTCATTCAAAAGTATGAAAAATTTCCAAGATTTCTCAGTCAAAACGCCCTTGTTAGCTTATCAGGTTTCAATACAATGCTAAAAAATGTGATGTCTACGGAGATTTTGCATTGCAGAAAGCCCGGATGATAACGTTGAAATATTGCGCGATGTATTCCTAGTGTATTCCGAATGGAGAAAAGATGTAAACATTCCCCATTATAAATCTCCGTAAGGAATCTGTTTTTGTTCCTGTGAATTTTTCCGAGTGAAAGATGATCATGTGTCAATGAAATTATCTTGGAAAATATCCCTTTCAACTATTTCAATTGCACTTCTTTCACAGGTAAGTGTATTTTTATCAAAAATCGTCCAAACGTGAATCCAAAATATCTTGGGACAGAGTATAAATGCTATACGTACATTTGCTACATTTTGAATGTTTTCAATTTCAATTGTGTTGCAGACTTGGTTTGATGAATCACTGAAATGGGACCCAAACAAATATGAAAATACAACGCGTTTAGTTGTTTTCTCTACGAAGCTATGGTTACCGGATATGTTCGTTTTTAACACGTACGGATTTGTTCTTAACAGTTGTTTTTAACAGTTTTACGCCGAAATTTATTTGTTGCCTAGTGTCTCATATCGTATTCCATTTTTACACAACTTTTGCATAAACACATTGTAGGGCAGGCGGACACTCGGAAGGTTTTGTAAACGTCACCGGAAGTAAACTAATTATTGACAGTTCCGGTATAGTCACGTGGACAGTTCCTCTAATCATAAAGAGTTCCTGTCCGGTAGATGTGACGTACTTTCCATACGACCAGCAGACATGTGAGATTCATTTTGGGTCATGGATTTATGACGTCACCAAGGTTGATCTTCAACTTCTCTCCGGAGGACCGAACCTTAAGCAGTACATACTGAACAATGAGT
This sequence comes from Magallana angulata, assembly GCF_025612915.1. Classification (NCBI taxonomy): domain Eukaryota; kingdom Metazoa; phylum Mollusca; class Bivalvia; order Ostreida; family Ostreidae; genus Magallana; species Magallana angulata. Next base: position 27,254,737 of record NC_069113.1, on the reverse strand, counting down.
TTGATCTGTTGAACGTCAATCTATACAGAACCACGGTAACGTTCATTAATCTGACAAATAATAGTAGGTATTTATAGAATATGTAGATCTTTGCATGACGCTTCAAAACATACTAACTTTTTATTTCAAATCGATATTTTAACATTCAATATACCAGTACTGTGGAAAGTGTATTTAGAATTTCTGCGTTTGATATCAAATATCCAGGCTAGTGTGGAGGCTCAGTGGCATCTTTTTTCAATTTAAAGAAAACATAATTTTGGCTATAATTTCACAGGTGGACGAGACGTGTTGCCCTGGAAACGGATCTCATCCAATCATCCATTTTCAAATGACCATTAAGCGAAAGTCCATTTACTACGACTACATAGTGATCGCCCCTACCATCATGCTGTGTATCTTGACCCTAGCCTCGTTCTGGCTGCCTTGTCACCACGGGGAGAAGATCGCCATTGGTCTGACAGTTTTTCTCACGCTGTACGTGTTACAGCTGCTGATTGCAGAGAACGTTCCGGACACCAACACCACGCCCGTGCTAGGTAGTGTATGAATGAAGGAGGCATATCAACGCAATATATTATAATGTAATATAGGAAAGACGCCAAACATAATAGACTAATCACTCCACTTATTACATTTAGCGTCGTTACAATTTGCCTCAAATTTCAAAATATCAGTGGCGTCGGAAGCAAATTGAAAGTGGGGGGGGGGGGGGGGGGGGGCTAGACTAATCCTCAGAAATCTTGATAAAACCCAATTCCCAAAATTATGAAAATCCTAATCCGTGGGGAGGCGGGGGGGGGGGGGGGGGGGGAGTATACCTATAGTTCCCCAAAAAAATTTCTTACCTACCAAATTTTTTCTCCCCCAAATCATGAAATTCCTAATCCGTGGGGGAGGGGGGGGGGGGCTAGTATACCTGTAACTTCAACTTCTCAATATTTCAATATGTTTTCAAGGTCAATTTCAGATCACTTATGTTTACTGCGAGAAAAAGTGGGGGGGGGGGGGGGCTGAAGCCCCTATTATGTTACGTGCCTAATGGTTAGGTCTACCTTTGCAAAAAAAAGTGTGGGGGGGGGGGGGGGGGGCCAAGGGGGCTAAGCCCCCTAGCCCCCCCCCCCCCCCCCCGGTTCCGACGCCTATGAAATATAACAACGCTAAATGTAACAATGTCAAAAGTGATCAGACTCTCTTTATTACACTTTTCAATTTGACAAATTGAATTACATCAAAAAGTCAAACGAAATGTTATAAACAAATTGCAATAATTTAAATTCGAAGTCACAACCATTGTCATTGTGTGAAGCTTAGTTGTTTGCTCAGTGATCGTAGCCCTTGTGGTCACTGGTTGAAATCCCACTGTTGGTGTACATGATGTTGTGTGTTGTGTCTTTGGACAAGCGCTGCAAGTACTGTTTTATTCAACCTAAAAACTGATGTGGTGATGGGTTGGGGTCATTACTCACACCCTCTTATCAATTGTTAAAAATATTACTATTAGTAATACATAGCGATTGTGTGTTAGAAAATTTCAAAGGAAAATCATGATAACTGTTCCGCCTAACAGATTTTCTGTTATTTCCTTCAGAATTGTGAATGTCTATTTTCAATATGGATACTATATAGTACTTTTTTGAATGAATAATTTTGAAATCGAAGTTTTTTGCATTATGACATTTTGCGAAGAGATAAACGCAAAACGAAATAATAAAAAAGCGATAGGCCTTTCTGAAGTATTATAAACTATGCATCGGTGGCCTAATTCATATTCTCAGGTTTTTAAGTGCATATAGTCTGGATGATATTTTATATTTAGATGTATTTTATGTCTTATTAATATTCGCAAACTTTTACACCTGTGAAGCAGGAAAATTCGATATAAAGTGAACTGAGCCATGTCCTTAGATACATGTGTGATGAATGTTTTCCTACTTGAAATCGACAGTTTACATTTTTGGTGTAATTGTCTTGCCCCTAAACACCACCTGAACATGTGTCTTCAATGATTATCTTTCAAACACGTCTCTATCTTCCCAAGTCAAGAGTTTCTGATCCGCTCCGCTCTACATAAACATTTATGTAGAGCGGAGGGGATCAGAAACTTTTGACTTGGGAAGATGACACGTCTGTCATAAAATCTTTGTAATTAATACTAGTAATTGGTTTAAAATGGTTTTCTTTTTTACGTAGGTGTGTTTATTTTTCTGGTGATGACCTTAAACTGTATATCTCTGATCATGGCGACGCTGGTGATGGGTATAAAGAAGCGATCAACATTAAAACCAGTGCCACAAGTACCGCCATTGATGCTGAAGGCCTGCAAACAGCTGCTAGCAACAATCACCTGTACACCACCGGAATCTCGTTTCCATGCCTACAATCTCTGTCAAGAAGAAGACGATAAGGACAAGCCTTTCACCGCAACGGAGTCCTGGGATTCCTTGGATCATCTTCTTCACGAATTTGATGACGTTGCAGACGATGAAGATGTATCGTCCGCTCACCTCTTGCCCTGTGCTGTCAGTGACGACATTTCCCAGAGTTCCATTTTAGCGAGTGCCCTCTCCTACAGACGAACCCTAAAGAACAGACGCTCGTATCGTAGAGCCATACACGGTGAGAATCAACAGTCTAGTGCCGTATCTCCTCCTCAGACAGACCCTAAAGCACCCGTCAGTCCGGAGACCTTGGTCCGAAAACAGGAGTGGTGCTTTGTAGCGGAGACAGTGGACAAAGCCTCCTTCATCGTGTATCTTGCTAGCATGTTTATCACAATCTTGACCGTTTTGGTCATTGTACCCAGTTTTCAAAACCTCAACATCTAAATGTAATACTTTTTCCAGGTACATATATTGGTGCATTTAATTTTTTTTTTTTATAAAAATAACGTTTATTTTATATAATATATATTTTTAAGGCCAAGTCTTTAGCTATGACATATGACACAGCTCAGCATTTCAAAAATCCAAAAATAAATTCAAGAAAACAATGCCTTCTATTAAAATGATTATTTATTGCATATACATATCCTCTAAACAAAATAATACAATGATTTTAAGAATGACATACTTTTGTATGAATATCATGCAGCAAATGGCACAAAAATCTAAAACAATTCTATCTTGATAAAAAATAAACTGGTTCATACCTAAGTATACCCTTCATGCAGCAAATCTAAGGTTAAACTGTATTACATATGTCAGAAATAGAACATTGCAAGTCGTATATATATGTAAGTAGAATATATAAACAAAACGATCACAACCCGCACTCAGTCTCTCAATCATTCAGACAGAGCACACACGTATATTCTAAGTTACTACTAAAGTCTAGATTACAAGATTTGTCATTTAATACATGTTAAGTTCCAAGGTGTTCAGTGACAAGCAGACATCTTTGATCAATATCAGTTGGTGTTTAACTGACATTGCTGAATCACTAACATTCTCTTTTCAATGAGATTTTTGATTTTGTACACACCAGGAAAGCAGTAAATTGATTTTAATGCAGAAGTCAACATGATTTATAATTATTTTAATAGAATGTCAGAACTGTCTGAAAATAAATCTGACCTCTAAATTGATTACATTGTTAAATTAAATATAAAATTATGCATGTCAATGTTTGAATGACAGCTACACAACAAATGTAAATATTTAATGTAATACCTTTATAAATAAGTGAATTTCAAAACACTTTTCAAATATAAAGAATGGATTTCATAAAACTGACAAATAAATGTATCAACATATATATGTTTCATTATCAGAATCTCATGACAGGTCTTGAATATGCTAAAGAGAATGTTCCCGAGTTTCTTACGATGTTATGTGTATAAAAACATATTAATAAGCTAATTATGTGTCTATTTGCATTTTCCCTTTGTTTTGAAATGGAACAGTCCAAAAATACAAATTATTGAGACAAAAAAGTTTCCTATGAAATAGGAATTATGTATGTCTGTCTTTTGGATCATCCTCCTTCTTGTGATTACAAATCTTTGCCTCTTTGGGGACCCATATTGATTCAACAAAATTTTGTATTCTTGTTTAAAACAGTAAGTTTCTCTATGACAAAGAGGGAAAACAACAGAATGGTATCAATGACTTAAAAGATATTTTATGTACAAAGACAGTTTGTAATCATGAAATGTGATGAATAAGGGTGCAGAAAATCTGAATCTGGGAAATGTGGCCACACAACAACAATGTACCACAGGCCTGACTTATCTCAGCACTAAAATTCATGGGTGTTATCCTCCCCAAATAAAACCTCCAATGCAGAATCTCAAATGTTACAAATCTTATCTACAGAAAATGATGACATTTTTTCTTGAACAATGTTCATGACCCTGTCAGGATATAATTTAAGAAATAAAACACTGCAGGGACAAAAGCCTATAACATTTTGTGCATGAAACATGATTTTCAGTCAAATATTTTCACAAACAATGGATACTGTCATCGGTCAGATGACATGCGTGGTTGTTTTTCTGGGGGCCCTTCATCCTCAGACGACCCCCCTTTGTCCTGGGGTGAGGATGGTTCTGCTTTGACATTTTTGCCAGATAGCTGCATCTGGAGGGCCTGCGCATGTGATAGAGGAATTATCAGGTTCTGTAAGCTGGTAGTAGGGGTTAATCCACTGAAATGATAAGAGAACAGATCTTGGTGTACATTACTCCAAACAAACTGCAAATCAATATTTAATACATGCAAAACATTTATACAATTTTTTTATATAGTATTTTGCATATAATTACCTGGGTGTAAGGGATATTCCAGAAGCCTGCACGGCAGCAGTGAGCGGCCCTGGGATCCCTTCCCCTCCGGTAAATGCTGACCCCAAAAGCTTGGCCAGGTCAGCACTGTTTATCTGCAAGTCAGCTGATGGAAAAAATACACATTTAACTTAAGAAAAATTGAATAAAAACAAGAGGCCCATGGGCCACATCGCTCACCTGAGGAACAATAGGTATGATAAAATCAGCTCAATGGAGACTATAATACAAACTATCTGGACAATGTACAATAATTCATGTAAATCCTGTATAAATAAAATCCATTTTCCCCTGGATATTCTTATGTTTATAATCATTAGTCCCTTTTCTAACAGGATGATTTTATAGTCATATCATATGTTGAGTATTGTAGTTCTAAAAAAGATCCCTAACAATAGTTTATATATGGGATATAAACGTACATCAAACTCTGAACCTTCTCGTGAGGCCAAAGAATTGTCCTGGGGCCAAAGTCTTAACATCTGGCTGATTAGTTTCTGAGAAGATTTTTAAAGATTTACCCTATATATTCCTTTGTTAAACTTTGACCCCCCTCCTATTGTGGCCCCACCCTACCCCTGGGGATCATTATTTTCACAACTTTGAATTTACACTACCTGAGGATGCTTTCACACAAGTTTCAGCTTTCCTGGCTGTTAAGTTTCTGAGAAGAAGATTTTAAAAGAATAACTCTGTTTATTCCTATGTAAAACATCGACCTCCCATTGTGGCCCAAACCTACCCCCAGGGGTCATAATTTTCACAAATTTGAATCTACACTACCTGAGGATGCTTCCACACAAGTTTTAGCTTTCCTGGCTAATTAGTTTCTGAGAAGAAGATTTTTAAAGATTTACTGTATATAATCATGTTAATTTTCGATCCCCCATTGTGGCCCCAACCTTCCCCATGGGGTCATGATTTTCACAACTTTGAATCTACACTACCTGAGGATGCTTCCACAAAAGTTCCAGCTTTGCTGGCGAATTGGTTTCTGAGAAGAAGATTTTTAAAGATTTATTGTATATATTCCTATGTTAAAATTCGATCCCCCAATTGTGGCCCCACCCTACCCCCGGGGGTCATGATTTTCACAACTTTGAATTTACACTACCAGAGGATGCATCCACACAAGTGTCAGCTTTGCCGGCGAATTAGTTTCTGAGAAGAAGATTTTTAAAGATTTACTGTACATATATTCCTATGTAAAACGTCGATCCCCCATTGTGGCCCCACCCTACCCCCGGGGGTCATGATTTTCACAAATTTGAATCTTCACTACCTAAGGATGCATCCACACAAGTGTCAGCTTTCCTGGCCGATTAGTTTCTGAGAAGAAGATTTTTAAAGATTTACTTTTTATATTCATATGTTAAACTTCTACCCTCCATTGTGGCCCCATCCTCAGGTGAGCTAAAAAGGTTAAGTTTACAATTCAATAAGTTGGTTTCTGGAAGAACAAATTTTGAAAATTTTCGTAATAAATATTGACAATTTTTTTTACTTTTTTAATCTTTAGCTTTTAAGATCTGTGTACAAACATAGAATTGTGAGCAAATCTCTGCATCTTGCTTATAATTCGAAGCTTAACACTCAAATATGGTTAGTAAATAGAAATTGTAAACAATTAAACACAAGAAACATGCACTACATGTATAACAAATAAAGAACACAATTTTATTTTTTCGAAATGAATCATATATATACATGTATATGCCTACATATTTCCGTAAGCGATATCAAACTCTATTTAAACTGAATAAACTAGAGAAAATGCCGAGCATCTCAACAAAACCTATTGCATTAATCTACCATTACGCAAAAGATAATGCCGAATTACCGATAGAATGAATTGTATTTCAGTACCCCTACATCAGATTTTGCTTAATTTGCGCAGGTAAGCAGTTAATGTAACTGTTTGATTTACCGAAGTCTCTGTTTGATTTGATACGTAAAAATCACGAAATACAGACGATAGTTTCCAGGTTACAAAGCATAAATAATGAAAATGAAACGAAAATCAGAACAAGCTAACACCAACGTCATGTGTGAAAACTGTCAACGCATTGAAATATTTAGCCTCAATTTACTTCACAAAATCGGCAACAATATATTTTGCATGTTTCAAAATTTCCCTTCATACGCGAACTGTTGCACAACAAGCAAATTCATCATAGTCAGATCGACCCTTTTTCGTATAATGTCATGGCTGCTTTAAACAAAGAACCTCGTTTTAGAAGTATGGAATACGAGTTTTGGTAAAATGGGTATGCATACCCGGGCCGTGGCAAAATAAATGCCTGGGCAGATCGGCAATCATCAATTCCAAATACGCATTATTTTGCAGCAATATCTACAGCGAATACAAATATACTAGTCCATCAAATATCCTGAAATTTTAATGAGATTGGCAGATTAATAACTGTCAATCTTTTGTTTTGCCCAGGCCAAGTCTTGCCTACCCATTTTACCGGATGCCGAGCCCGAGGCTATTAAACTGATTGAAACACGCCTTTCCTTTATTATTATTTTCGTAATAACTTAGATTTGAAACAAAATTACACCTTAATTTTTGCAATTTATATTTTCCTTCCCATAAGGATAATTTATGCTAAACTACGTTGAATTTGCCTCGGTAGCTCTTGAGAAGAAGATTTTTAAAAATGCACCCCCCTTTTTCTACAGTTTCAAGGTTTTCTCCGCTTTGAATACAGATCGGACTTTTATTTTTGCAATTTATATTCGCCCTCCCATAAGATGCTTTGTGCCAAATTTGGTTGAAATTGGATAAGCAGTTTTAGAGAAGAAGTTCAAAATGTAAAAAGTTTACAGACGGACAGACGGACGACGGACAAAATGTGATCAGAATAGCTCACTTGAGCTTTCAGCTCAGGTGAGCTAATAAAACCAAAGAAAAATTTTCTTACTCTTTTCTACCAGTCCCAATTATTACCGAATGTTAAATATCTTTGATATTTTTGACTACCGGTATTTCAAAGGAAACTCCCAATCAGTAGAGTTTTAAAAAGTAATAGTATTTAACAACTTTAATATGTGATCAAAGCAAATTTTTAAATGTTTATAAGTTCATTTTTTGGAGTGTCTTTTCACAGACAGGCACTGTCAACTACTAATTTGCCAAGATGTACCGTACATATTTTTGCATGTTTCAAAAAATGACACAATATTTCAAAACAAGGAAGTTCAACTTCTTTATCCTTGAGAATGAAAATTATTTGTGGTAATGTTCTATATTGAAAATATTGAGACAGTACAACTTACTGGGTAACATTGCTGATGGAAGGACAGACGCTAGTTGTGTACTGGGAGTAGCTTGGGAAATCTGAGGAGTGTCGAGGGACGTGGATTGAGATTTAGCTGTTTGTGTCTGAAAAGATGAACTATCAACTTAAAATTCTGCCATTTCTTTCTTTTTCACAATTCTTGATTATTAACAGTCTTATCCACTACACAACCTAATAATGTTTACAAGTTTTATTTGATTGAAAATAACATCAAAATTCCCTTCTGAACCATCAAAACTTTCAATACTGTGGAATCATTAGATTTCGTGGTGGCTCAATTTTCGTGGAATTCGTGGATACCTCTCAACCACGAATTAACATCCTCCACCAATTAATAAATTAGGGTAATAAAGTTATATTTCCTATGTATGTTTAAGAGAATACACGAAATTACGTCCCCATGAACCTGTAAAATTTAAGCAATCCACGAAAATTGGCCCCCATGAAATTTAATGATTCCACAGTAGTTGAAACTTAAAATCAATTCTAAATCTCTTTCAAGATTATTGTATATAAACATGCAGTCTTACTTCAGATTTTGCTGGAATGACAACTCGTAGATTAGGTTTTCCTTTTCCTTGGCCGAAATCGGTTTCCTTAGCAGCAGAGTTTGGAGACAGGTCCTGGGTTTGTTGGCTAGGAGATGTTTTGGTTGCTGTTACCGAGGGAGAGACTTTGGTTGCTTTAAAGAACATATCACATCATATGCTGTGGGTTATTTCAAATTAAATAAATACAACATAACTGAATATAAGGACTGATAGAGGAAAGTGGCACTATGAATGAAAGAAAAAGTGAGCAAGCTGAACTACCCCACACTCCCCAATTACTTGACAACACTACTAATAATGAATGGCAGGGTACCCATCAAATACATATAAAGAAAAACTGATAAATAGCATAACTCATGAAAAATCATCAGATAAAAACTTCACGCAAATATGCACAACTATTCCTTTGTCAACCACAAAAATCTTAATTCCAATGGGCTGAAATTCCCAAGAAAATCAAGAAATCAGAATTTTCTGGTAATATGCACATCTACACATTGTTTCCTAAATACCTACAAAGTTTCAATAAATTCCTTGCAGCAGTCAAAGAGTTGTACTTACAAACTGTTCATTACTTTATTCAATATAGGACCAAAACTCTAGGTACAAAAGGGCAAAAATTTGCAGAAAAATAATTGAAACTGAAATTTCCTAGTAATTCAGTTACACACATCTATACATTGTGTCTTAAGTACCAAAAAAGTTTCACAAATTACATGCAGCAGTTTAAGAAAAGTTCCACATACAAAAAAAAAACAAGACTGACTGACGGACATGTCAAAACTTTGTTGCATTGGGTATTATAAGTAGTGATGTCAATGAGCACCCGATTATCGCTCGGTCACACCGATCAATAACTAAAATTTTCTAAGTTGATTATTCGTAATAAAGTGAATTGAATTTAAAAATATTATTTATTTTTTCTTAATGCGGCAGTTTTTGTTAAACGAATGTTGATAACAGATTTCTTTTATTAACATGTTTATCCGTAAATTACACTCTTTTCCATCGGTGTCCCTGGTGTATTTTTTAAGCGGCTAATAATTAATCTCTTTTAATTTACTAAAGCAGACATGTACTCGAGAACAATTTGTGTTTCTTCTAATTAGTTATTTATTGGATTAGATGTTTGTTTAACCAAAACTTCAATCATATCAATAATTATCTTAAGGCGTTTATTTCTATAATCATTAATCTTTGATTGTTGATTAGGCACGGACAATGACTAAATACTGTGGAACAGGTCACATTTGATTTGCTTAAGATGATACGGAGCTAAATTTTATAAGAGTCAGGAGAGAAAAAAAAGGAAAAGCCAGGACATTTTCTAAAGGATATTTAGATAAAATACTTTTCAATTTATTTTTAATCAAATACATATATTATACGTTATCATAAGTTTTTAGATGTTCTTTAATTTAAGATATTAAAGATGAATGTGGCAGTAGCATTGTTTGATTCAACAAGGGCACCGCTAAGTGGATCATCTTCTCGCGACATGAGTTATTGTGTGGGGGATGCATTATTTAGGAATATATAGTTATGCAAATGTAAATGAGGAGACAACATTCTTCTAAGCTAACCCTCCATTACTACAAAAACTACTTTTTCTTTACCTGTACTAGATCTAAATCCAAAAAATATCAAGTTGTTCATTTGAACTGCTTACCTTTACTTTGGTTTCACAGAAGTGAAGCGGAAGTACTTATGGTCAAGTCGTACATAAAATTTCTGTTTAAAATTGTGTTATTTTACAACATATTAAAAAGTACTGAACTAACTGACTTGAGAATTAATAAGGTTTGTCCTTTTACTATGCCAAATAAGTGTACGAAGTTTGATAAATATCCGTGGAAGGGTTTTCTTTAAATCTTGCTTCCAAGCTGAACACACACACACACGCACAGCCCCTTCGCAACAAGTTGCGCGAGGGGATAAAAAGGTCTCACAGTTTCAAATTTGCTTAAATCATCGATTATCCGACTATGACTCGACTAAAGCCTCCGATTAATTGATTGAGCAAACTGAGTAAAATTGACATCCCAAATCATAAGTGTACCTGTTGGTTGCTGGATGGAAGTATGAGCTGTTGATGGTTGCAGTAAGACCACCGAGCCCCCAGCGCCCTGCTGTTGACTGGTTTGGGGGAAACTCCCTCCCTGCACCGGAACTGATACTGGCATGGGCTGCTGGTACAGGACTGGCTGCTATATAGATATACAACCAGTTTAATGATACATAGTAGGTAATCAAGGTAGGCATGCTTCATTATACCCAATTTGTCAGCTATGGAAATCTGATTACTTCCATTATATCATTAGATTTAAACTGATCAATGTCCTCTAGATAAAACTCATTATATAGACCTTTTGAGTTCCTGTCATCACTCGGGCGTACTCCTGGTCGATTCGGCGGTAGCGATCTTCAGTGTTGGGGGTTAAGGTGTACTTTTCATCATCATCATCATCCCCCTCCCCTTTAATATCCTTCTTGCTTATCATCTATAAAAAAGACACAAAACCTTAGTATATAGCATGAGCATGAATGTTATAAATTTACCATTTCATGAGAAAAACAAGATTGCTTTGTCAAATAGATTTGCTAAGGCAAAACTAGCCACGAGCAATTAAATTTGTGTCATGACATGTCCTGCATGGTGCATTATGCATTCAATTAATAGTTAATGGGCATCTTACTCCTCATTTAAATTTGGAATTTCCATTCTTCTTACATTTCAACATCAAAATTATCCAGTACCCTTAATTTTATACTCTATTCTCTTTGGAGAAGTGGACAGGCACAGCCTTCATCCATGCCTGTCCACTTTTCAAAAGAGAATACTTTGTAAACATCCTGTGATCGATATTTATATTGTACCTCCAGAATGTCCTTGTTGGTTTGGCTGACCACAGTATCATTATACTCGGTGTACTTGAGCAACACCTTGTCCATGTCCGAGCTGGCATACTGGTACAGCTTGTTGTTGGAGGTGAAGATGATGAGAGCGATCTCACAGTCACACAGCACACTCAGCTCATACGCCTTCTTCATCAGACCAAACTTTCTTTTGGTGAATGTCACCTGTTGAAAGTTTTATCTACACATTTCAGACATCAAAAATTACATAATCACATAACAATGCATCTCTGATGTCATGCTGTTTGGAGATACATGTATAAAGAAAGAAGAATTACTATCAATTATTTGTTCTTTGCACTATTAGGCCTACCTGACGATTTCTCTCATCATTTATTCTAGTTATCGAAATTTTCTTTCTTCCCATTTTCAGTTTTTTTTCACTTCTTAAATTTTAAGTAGAAATATCTGAAAACAAATAGATTATGTTTGATAAAAACTGATCTTTTAAAAAAAATCATTTAAACTTTCAAATCAAATTAAACATGCAATGTACGTATGTGGCAAAATATCTCAATAATGAAGAGATTTCACTCAATAATTATTATGTACACTAAAGTTTTATATTGACACAAGATTGATTGAAGTCAATTAATTGAACACCAATCTGATTTCTGTCATACATGAGGATGTTTACATGTACTCTTTAATCCTATTCATAACATGCATAAGCCTTTAAACATTCATAATTGACAATATTACACCAATGCATACCTAAATATGCAAACATGGGAATTTTAGATAATTAGACTAAAATTTGGAAATAACACACTTTAATCCCAATTGTGTTCAAAATTGGTTAAATGACAATTTAAAGTTAAAGTATTTTGACTTAAAAACTTATATTTTCAATGATAAGTAAATATAAAAAGAATCACCTTGCTATTGACAAAAATAAATTTCTATATTAATTCTATCTTTATAAATACACCAAGGAAACCCTGTAGCACAAAATTAGAACACCGTCGCCATTTGGCAGCCTAGTCACAAAACGAAACTTAGGACTCGTTAGGTGATTTACAAGGAAGCCATTGCAACTGCATAAACAGTGCACTTGAGATTGAACGCTTTAATAACGAAAGTAGTCATATCATCCACTAAGCTACGTCCATGCAGCCAACTATAATAAAAAAAGCTATCGTCATAATTATTAACTATCCAGATATATTTTAAGAAGGTCTGGGGGCAATCTCATGACCAAGCGTGCTGGTCTCAGCTTTTGGGACTTTTCCAAACATGGAGAGAAATGCTGCAACAAAACATTCTACCGCAAGGTTAGGGAGAAAACAAACATAATCAAAACAGAAATGATAAAATAAACATCTAGATAAAAACAATAACATGAGAATTTATAAATATACCAAAACGGTTGCTATTTTTACTAACCAGTAGAATCTTCGTCGTTAAAACTTGTACAAGTTGTGCTATTTTGGGCATGGAAATCACGATGGTATTTTTAGCTAAATTCCAATATGGCGAATAATCCGCGCAGTTTAGACATGACGTCAGTGGTCAGATATCGATTTTAACGCCATTTAATAAAGATAATAATTAATGAAATATATTTCATAATTTTATTCAATTCTAGCTTTTAAATAAATCTATCATTAATCTTAATGAGTTATTGATTTTGACGACCCCTTATTCGGCTTAATATTACAGAACTATTTTTTGTCGTAGTAATTGTATTCAGCATAGCACAACCGGAAATAGATTGGCGGATCCAGCATTTCATATGATTACTGGCCCTATTACATACAAGGGCCTTATAGGAAATTTAAAGCTATCCATTATTTGCTATCTTTAAAAAAAAGTACATATATTTTCTTGAGTAAAATTTTTCTACAATGAAGTACTGATATACAGAAATAAAATAGAAAATCAAAGTACTGAAGTACTGAAAGCCAAGCTCTTTTGGTGTGTCTTTATGCATTTTGTGTAGTAAAGACTGAAAATCTCTCTCTCTCTCTCCTCTCTCTCATGCTTTTAATGTCGGCAAAGCATCAGAGAGCGACCAAATTTTGTAAGCGGCTATAAACAAAAAAATGTCTGTCTAGTAGAAGTTCAATAGTTGCTGCCTTGAATTTTGCAACAAGCATTATATATTCAATCCCTATTTCTTAATTGCGCAGCAAAGTAGTATGTGTCCAAAATGCATAGCAATGTCTTAAAAACACGTTATTAATAAGAAAACTAAAAAAGATAGACAATTCATTTGAAATTTAAAAAAAAGAAACAACATGCCAATTGACAAAACGTGACTCTTTGTGTAACTATTTGGTTAGCGGAAGCTTTACCTTGACGCTGTTTGGTTTTTTGTTTACTTTTGAAGTTGTGCTTTTTATAGTAACATTGGCGATTTGCCTGCCTATAGCCAATACTCTGCTTTCAGCAGAGCCCGGCTAAAAATACTTTAGTAATAAATCATTTTGTAATTTTTGGGATTTTTTTACAATTGCGTTTATGATATACTTTTAATTTTTATCCTTCATTTTACACTTATCTTACATTTTTAGATCCTTTAAATATTTTGGCTTAACCATTAAAAAACTTCTATGACGTCACCCATTGTATTTAGTCAACGTTCATTTTCACTATTCAATCAAAATTTATAACACTTGTCACAGAATCTTGTCATCCATACAGTCATGTAAATCCGATATGCCATGAATGAAATTTCAGCAGAAATATATCCTTTTCTTAATTTTGATAGATTTGGGATCACATATATGTAAATTACTTCTATAAACACTTTTAGACTTCCTCTTTGAACCTAGAACCCTATCACTCCTTTTCATTAGTTTTAACAATTTGGGAAATATTGTCGCACTATGACTTCATAAGACTCTTATCAAATTTGTTAACATTTTCTGTTAATTTACATAAAAATTCTGATTTTTTCTTTCTCCTTCAAGTCTAAAATATCATTCAAACAGTATCTGTGTCTTTCCTGGAACTGTGGACCTCTATACTTTGTGTTAAAAAATTTATCATCTGAATCTATCTCTGCTTAGTAAAGAGGAATGGTTTCTATAACATGCGCACCTGTTCACTCGTCCATGAATAAAAGGTGTGTTTGGTTAGGCTATTGTGTATCGTACCGTTGGAGTTACATGATGCTTTTGTATTACAGCACAGTTGAATATATGAATGGGTCAATGCTTCTTGAGGTTCAATGGGGGGAATTTTTTTAAGTAAGTTAAAAGATCATGGGTTGATGCCATCTGGAATGATGACTGCTCACATTAATTTTGAGGAGTCAGACTGTTTAGAACACAGATACATAATTAAGGCCAGAAAGCTCAGTTAGTAGTAAAGCACCTACCGTAATTTAAGAAATTTACTTGGGAAAGCTTAAATTGAAAATCATTCTGCTTCTTTGTTATTTTCCCCTTCCTTATACTGATAGTGTAAAAGTGTTTTATTTGAACATATTTTACCTCTCCACTAACTATGCTATGCAGAATTAAGGTTTTATACCCATTGTGTGTGTGTGTGTGTGTGTGAGAGAGAGAGAGAGAGAGAGAGAGAGAGAGAGAGAGAGAGAGAGAGAGAGAGAGAGAGAGAGAGAGAGAGAGAGAGGGGCACCTGCTTGTGTCAAAGGGCATTTCCAATCTAACTTTAAGTGATACCTAAGTAAGAGTTCAACACTTTTAAGTTTACTTTTTTTTTGCTAATCTGCTTTTCTAATACATGTACAGTACTGTACAGTATAAGACAATGAATCATCACATGTGTTCATACATGTACCATAGCTTTGGGAGTTCTTCTAGATAAGAAAATTTTTAGTTCTATTATTGTTATTGGGGTCAGGATTGTAAAAATAATCTCAAAGAGATTCATCAAGACTGAAAATTTTTATTACACTTCTCTACTGGAAGAGAAAACTGTCAAAATTCTATGAATCTTGCTAAGAGTACTGGGTAGGTTTGAACAAACTTGACATTAGGATGCTCGCATGGTTACACTATATGAAGCAATTAAAGACATAATACAATAAAGTAAATATCAAGATTTTTCATTACAGCTCACAAGAAATATTACACAAATGCATGGCAAATAAATATCATCAAGTATAGAAATATAACAAAAAAACAGTACTGTAAGATATTAAAATATACTATGGTATAAATGCCTTCAGATGCAATGTCTAACATGGAAATTGACCACATATTCAGCATTTGTTCTTTGAACACTGATGGCAAATGGTTCACTAGGATGAAATGTGAAGGCGACCAGACGGCGAGCTGTTGGGGATGGACTTTTACCCAGCATTCCAGCATATATCTTAAACTTGAGTAAACCTGAATCCCGTGCATAAAACCTGTAAAATATGCATATAATGAATGATAGAATTATTTACCAAAACATGTACTGTAAGATACTGAAAAAAATAATTGTTCATTTTAATGCATGAAATTTGACAATTTAAATGTTCTACTCTGAATCAAATTGAACTCATTGACATTTTATGTTATTATACTTTCATGTTAAATACTGAAATCTGATTGGTTAAGACAGTTGGCAATCCGTTCTATTACCCTCAACGTTAGCAACACACTTAGCAACGGGTAACACAACTAATTGTTAAATGCGCGTAAATTATGCGTGTACGGTTCGGCATAGAAGTCACGTCATTTCTATATAAAAGTAGTAAAAAATTCTTTAATATTAAGACATTCAGTATAATAAAATAAATAGTGCCTGCTTCGCGTCGGTTGACAATGGTTTCCTCGGGGTGTCAATTTCAACTGTTACCCTCCCAAAAAGGAACTATTTATATAATACCATTTGCAGATCAAGAATTTTTTTTTCAAGGGGGGATGGGTGGGTGGATTGGTCCAAGGGATATAATTGGTCGAGTGGTGGGTGAGGGAGGGATGTCCAAGGCATATTTTTGGAAATTTTTTATATGCAAGTTAACATTTTTTTAATTTTCCAAGGTTCTGTGGGGGGGGGGGGGGGGGGGGGCAGACCACTCCCCCTCTAGATGTACTATTATAAATGGGTACTGAGAAAAATTCATATGATAATGGAGCAGTTTAAGAGTATTCACTAACCTGATAGGGTGATCCCCACAAGCTTTTGGCCTCTCCATCATGGACACCCACTTGTCATCATAGCTGAAGAGGGCCAGGTCTAAGTATGGACTGCTGCTGTATGACTGGGAGCTGATGGGTAGCTGGGCCAGGAGTCTCTTCACTGCCTCTGTGTGGCCCCCAAATTTAGCATTGATGATTGTGTGTTTGAACCTCTGCTGAATTTGTCGGGCATGAATGTTGCTGGAGGCAGAGCAAGGGAACTGAGATTCACTGTGCAGGGTCGCATTCCGGAACAAATCACAGAAATTCTCAAAGAGCTCCAAAAGTTTTTCAGAGGTGTTTTCAAAGACGGCCAACACTTCAGTTGTCATCATGTTGTAGACAACAAAGAAGGAAGGTTGAGAGTTTGGATCCTGACATTTCAAAGTCACCACATCTTCACTGGCATATTTGATCAACAGATGATTCTCATCCAGAAGTTGCATCTTCCACATTCTCAACACTTTGAACTGATCAAAATACTGGTAGAATTTGCGAAGAGCATAGGAAGTGCCTTCTGCCTGTGCCCGCTGGAAAAGGAACACCATAAGTCTGTGCTTCAGGGAATTTATTGTCTGCTCCGCATAAGGTCTGATAACTTGGCCAGAACTCCTCTTGCTCCCCTGACTGAAGAACAACTGATCATCTTCATAACAGAATCTTCCAATGCTTCGAACATCCACAAACTTTCCAGTTGGAGTAACATGAAAGATGTGAATGGTCTGTTGTTGCACTGACAAAATGGCCAGTGTGTTCTTATACAGGTATAACCCCTGATTGTGGGAGAGAAAGATCTTATCAAACTTGAAATGCCTGGTATCACATAATATCCCTGTCTCCAAGTCAATTATATGGAGGGAGTAATCCTCCAGCTGGTATTTATGGTTGGGCGACATAGACTCATTGTTCTGATAGATGTCATGAAACAACGGATGGGGTTCCTCTGGTATGTTCATGGCAGACCCCACAATGACATAGTTCCCATTGTCTGTGAACAGACTGCACTCTCTATTCAACTGTTCTCCATTCTTAGCCACAAGTGTTTTGTGTCTTAACTTGAAGAACCTACCAAAGAGTTTGGCACGAATGTTAACTGAAGCATGATCATTGTTCAGTGACATAAAATCTCCATGCACATTTTGTAGCAAGTCTTCTGCAGCTGCAGAGCCCTAGAAAAAGATAGGTTAAAGTTAAGTGCAATGCCTATACACAAAACCTATTATAATAAATGTTCTTTTATTTTTAGCATTGTATCTTCATTGTCATTAAAATTGTTTAATGACTTTCAAGTTTTGCAAATAAAGACAGCCAGTAGAAATCTGCACATGGATACTGAAAACCAAATAAATCTCCAATTGGGGTTAATTTACAGTTTACACTAATAAGCAGTTCATGAACTGTAGATTCATTTTTAAAATGTAAGGAACTAATTCTGTGTAAAATTGCGAGAAAAACATCTGGCAGATTTTAAAATCTTGCTTTAATTTTTGGGCAGATTCAAACTAAATGAAGCTATGATAAAATTTGGCAATCACGACTTTACATTCTTGCGATTTGATGCAACATGGTTGAATCAAAGTTTTAAGAACTTGTGTAAAATAAGGAATCTACAATATTCGCATATAATACACGTATGTCAACTTGTCAAAAGACTTTTCTAGAAGAAACATACATTTATCATGGAAAATAAACCTTCCCCTATCGTTTTTCACAATATAAATTAACAACATGTTTAAATGTCTGACGTGTTTTAGTTTTAAAAAATATCACAAACAGTTTTACTTCTACAGACTGTCTCAAACACAGCCTTCTATTCTCCTAGAATCTGAGATTAAAGAAAAACATAAATCGATAATTTTCATACCGCCTCCATTTAATTACCTGAAAGGTGTATATCTCTAGTGACGTCTGGTCTGAGGAGAAGGCAATGAAATACTTCCCGTCTGGAGAGAACTTCCTGAGAAAGCACGGAGGCTTCTCCACATTGACAACTGTGTAGTTAGGGAACACATTAGTGTATAGTGACCGCACTTGATGGAAGTGAGTCCCCGGGCTTGGTGTATGTGTCTGTCTGTGGAACAATCGGTATACCAGGTTCTGGTTATTTATCCGTCTTGGAAGGAGCTCTTTTCCATTGTATCGCAATCCCTGGCCTGTTTGGAATGCCAAGTTATGCACTGACATGTTTAAATCCTTTCATTCTCAAATCTGTAGACATAAGATTGATGTACCGTACATATATTAAGTTTCTATATAACACACATCAAAAAACCCAAATGCAAAAAAGAAATTTACAGCATGTCATTAAGCTTTAAAGTTATAGAATTTCTGTTGTACATTTTGTTTGATTAATATCATTGTGTAATTATTGGGGTATTTGATATATACATAAACATCTAAAAATGGTACAGCAGAGTACTATCATACAGAAATAGCTGCAGGTCTGAAGCTCCCATTCTGGGTCTGAAGCTCCCATTCTGAAAAATATCCGAATTGTTAGACCAGGAGCTACAGACCAGCAGCTTAGCCAGAAACTAGTCCTTACTTTTACCCCTTCCATTTGACACCAGTTCTGGCCATATCTATCAAATCAGGAACATATAAATATACTTTGTTTTCCCTTGGACTGAAATGTCACACTTTCATTGGTTTAAAGATAGTACGTGACTGCCTCATATATCTCTGTTAGTTCAGTGAGAATTAATATTAGGCAATATGGCAGTCATTGGCTGACAACTCATTTCGACATTTCATATCATTTAATACAGAAACCGCATGCCATATGTTCTTAAATTATTTGGGGTAGTTCCCCTTTAAAATCTTTAAAATTAGAGTAGTTATCCTTTGAATATTGATGTCACGTTGTTGTTTCTGGAGCAAAACAAAATGGCAGCATCGAAACTTGCTCAAATCTCTGCAGAGGAAAGGGAGAAAACATTTATAAAGTTGAATAGCAACAAAACATTTTAAGTAAACATGGCTGAAGCGAAGATCTTCAAAGAGTATTTGAAATGTGAAATTGATAATTTTGACGAGTTTAAACGAGTTAAATTGGACAAGATGTTAAAGTCTGTCCCAAGATAGTTATGCTGCACATTTGGACGACTTTTAATAAGAATACACATACCTATGAAAGAAGTGCAATTGAAATTGATGTGAGGGAAAATTTTCAAGATAACTTTATTCACACATTCTCATTTTTCCCTCCTAAATATTCACAGTAAAGAAAACAGATTTCCTATGGACTTTTACAATGGGGAATGTTTACATCTTTTCTCCATTTGGAAGTCACTCGGAATACCTTGCGCAAGTTTTCAACGTTATAATCCGGGCTTGCTGCAATACAAAGTACCCATAGATATCACAATTTTTAGCCGTGTATTTGTATTAAAATCTGATAAGCTAACAGGGGCGTTTCAACAGAGAAATCTTAGAAATGTTTCATACTTTTAAATGAAAATCGTTTGAACCTGAGGTTTTAAAAAATATTGAGTAATTAGGCAAAATGTGAATCGAAGAAATCTTGGGTCAGAGTATGGGCATCTTGTACATGGATTCGCGTAGATCATTGCTTTTTGTGAATAATATGTCACTTGATAGTCCTCCGGAAAACAAAACACTTATTTGGTTTGTTACTGACTGACAACAAAAATATATTGGGCTGATCATGATCTCAAAGATGGCAAGGCGAAGCCGAGCCCTCTTTGAGACTGATCAACCCGATATATTTTTGTAGTCGGTCAGTAACAAACCTAATAAGTATTAATAAAATATTGTCTATAACATTTGGTAAACAACCTGAACAAACTACACAAACTTGTGGTTGTTAAATTAATGAATGATCATCTTTATCACAAAATATCCCAGACGATATATTTAGTTACCGTTTAAAGTAAGAAGTTTTCTCTTTTTCTGTCAAAAGACAAAACTCAAATCTCCAATATTGTTTTCATTCTTTATTACCGGAATGCCGAGCCCGACTTTATAAGAATGGGAATTATATTTCACGGGAATAAACTTGTGATAGACAAACGTAAACCACTGTTAACCACCCAAAGTAATACTTTTTTATCTTTCATTTTTCACGCGTTTTTAAAACGTAGTATATGAGAATAAATCAGTTAGCCATTGTACTACAAAAGATAAAAAAAATAGTTTATCTGACAAACAGTTTTTTTGTCGTGAACAAATGTTAATTATGTTTAGCTTACATTTGTAAATTAACTAGTATATATATCATCTGAAAAATCTTTCGTTAATGGTTAGATTCGTATTTCAAATCTATAGTTTAAAAAAATACACTATATTGTATTCAACTTTTGGTTACAGTCGGTCAACTATTGTTAACAGTCATTAAACTATTGTTTACATTCACTAGACTAATGTTTGCAGTTACTAAACTATAGTTAACAGTCACTACAGTATTGTTTACAGTCACTAAACTATCTTTAACAGTCACTAAACTATCGTTAACAGTCACTAAACTATCGTTTACAGTCACTAAACTATTGTTTGCAGTCACTAAACTATTGTTTGCAGTCACTAATTAAACTATTGTTTACAGTCACTAAACTATTGTGAACAGTCACTAAACTATTGTTAACAGTCACTTAACTATTGTGAACAGTCACTAAACTATTGTTAACAGTCACTTAACTATAGTATACAGTCACTTAACTATAGTTTAAAGTCACTAAACTTAATATTTATTGGCAATCAACAGTAGTTTAGTGCCATACTGACATAGTTTATTCAGGTAGTTGATAAACCTTTTTATATTCTAATTGAAAATATGTTTATATAGCTCATTTTAGTGTTAACTAAGTTAAAAGACCAATTACAATTGTTCACTTGTTCACGTTTTGTACACTATAATTTACGGTTGATAAACTTAGTTTATTAATATCAGAGAAACTTTATTTAGGTCATTTTTGTGAATATATATATATAAAAAACTAACTAACTTTATTTGTGGCATACACAGTACTTCAGTAACCAACTTGTACTAAATATTACCGTAAGCAAGCCAATTAATATCTCAATATCATCATTTTCTAATAATAGATCATATACAAGATATCAATCTTTTAATGATTTATTTGTATAAATATATATAATTATGATAGAAGAGGCAATTTCATCTCATTGAGACTGGTAAAAGTGTTTAAGAAACATATCTTTTAAATTTGCTACATAATGAAGACATTATTGCTACATAATGAAGAACACAGAAGTATGCTTTATCTGAATACCAAAAATAGAATAATTTAATTCTCTTAATTTACAAGCAATAAACTATGTCGCAGACAGTAGTAGCAACAATTTTCTTTTTGAACAATTTACAAACCTTTGATCCAAATATTATTTCCTCTCTGATTCATAAACAAATTGAGAGAGAAGTCTTATAAGGTGGGAGAGATTTCATTGCTTTGATTGCAAAACTTTAAAAAAAATTCTATACAGTTCTTTAGTATTAAATTGCAAATTTTTTTTCAAATAAATATACAATAAACCATTGTAAAACAGTTCTTTGATATTGTAAAATACCAGGGTATAAAAAGATACCAGACACAAGCTACAAATGCATGGCAAGACCTCTCACACTGAGGCAGAATGCAACTCCTTTATAAACATGTACATGTATCAGAATAGAAAATTCTCTGTGCCAGTATTACCAGGAAATTCAGTACTGTAGAATTTTTAGGTGATTGGACAGTTTAATTATTTGTTGGTAAAATACAGTAACATGTTTTAGCAAACATGCTTATAATGAATTGACTCTTATACTAGTGAAGTGATTTTTATTCCCCATGGATTTGAAACATACTGTGAAGCTGACAGATATAAGGAATTACATTTTTAATGAAACAAAATTGCCCATCCCTGTCACTTCATTATAAGCATGCTTTACTGTATAGTCATAGGAATAATAGGTTATTTGCACAGTACCTTCAGGTAAGACAAGTTCCACTCATATAATTTCTGTTGAATATATAAGTATTGTATGGCACTGACTGTAAATGTTATGCCAGAATGCAGGAGACATGCACATACCCTGATATGAGTATCAATTCATTTCTTTATCAGTACAATACCTCATTGCAATTCATTAATATCAGCATTAGAATAAATCCAGATCAATTGTTATAGGACAAATAAAAAAAAAAAAATTGAAATTATTTCCTCCCAATTTCTATACAAAAACTGATTATCAGGATTTCATAAAATAAGTCATACTTTAAAAATGTCAAGGTTTAAAATTATAAGCTACTTACTATTAAGTAGAAATCCCCCTTCCACAGCATGTATATTAGTAATCTATATCACCGTTTCCTTATGATTTAAACACTTGCATGCAGATAGAAACTCAAAATCTGATAATAAAAAACGCATTGTAGATGAAACAGATGTTTGGTTTTTCTTTTTTTTGGCTAATAGTGAATATAGATTAGGAATTATCTAAAACACAAGGTTACTGAGTTTGTGCAGATCTGTTAATATCACATTCTATTAATCAAAACAAGAGCCCAATTGGCCTTAACGGTCACCTGAGTAGCATATAACCCATACACAAACTTGTCATGGAGTCTCATATATGCATCTAATTGGGTTTCATTCTGGAGTAGAAAAATTATAAATTTGTAATGACAACCACCTCCCTGCCTGAAATCTTTAAAAAAGAACTATGAAACCTACAATTTTGGTGAAAACTTAAAGATCTGGTCTACAAAATCATGAATTCAGTTTTCCTTTCAGGTGTGTGGGAGTAAAGAAGATAATTATTAAACATAATATGCATTAACACCAATACATCCATTTTGGCCCTACCCTAGAGTCAAAAGCCATACTCCAGGGGACATGAAATTTAAAATTTTAGTAGAGGACTTCCTCGTATACATAATTATGAAGTCAGTTTTTCATACAGATGCGTGAGAATAGAGAAGAAGATTTTAAAACATTATATGCATTAACACTATATTGCCCCCCCCCCCATGTCCTGAACCCCCGACCCAGGGGCCATGAGTTTCACAATTTAGGTAGAGGAGTTAGTGGACATCATAACCATGTATTCAGTTTTTTGCCCACATGTTTGGGAGTAAAGAAGAAGATTTTTAAAGATTTAATACATTTTAACTATATGGCCATATTGACCCCACCCTAGAGCCTGAACCCCTGACACAGAGGTCATGCATTTCACAATTTTGGTAGAGGGCTTCATGGACATCATACTCATGCATTTAGTTTTTAACAAATATATATATGGGAGTAGAGAAGAAGATTTTCAAAGATTTAATACATTTTTACTATATGGCCATATTGGCCCCACCCTAGATCCAGAACCCCTGACCCAGGGGCCATGAATTTCACCATTTTGGTAGAGGGCTTCATGGACATCATAACCATGCAACCAGTTTTTTCCTCACATGTGTGGGAGTAGAGAAGAAGATTTTTGAAAATTTGGCTTTTTTTTTGTATATTTGGGCCCCACTTGTGGTGCCCCGGGGGTGGTAGAGCCATGAATTTCACAATTTAGATTCCTCTTACCATAGAGATGCCTCACACCAAAAATTGTAACAATTAGCCTTGTAGTTTTTAAGAAGAAGTTAAAAATGTAAAACTGTTAACGTACGATGGACGACGCACGTCGCACAACGACGGACGACGACGAATAGCAATAGGTCACCTGAGTTTAAAAAAGAGTCAAAATAACCAACAAACTTTTTGTGATGCAAAATAACAGCTACTTAAATCAAATGTGAAATTGTAGTATACTCTAAGATAAATAAACCAAAACTTCTTTTATAGATATTGCATGTCTATGTACTGGTGTAGGTTGATCCACTGAAGTTGCAAAATGAAATACAAGTCTATCCATCACCTTACTGGATTTTGCAGTCTAGTAGTCTAGAAAACTTAGAAAATGCACTTGAACTAGCTACCAGCATACATTTGTGTAAAATGATGGGTGTAAATTAAATTGGTTAATGATGACATATTATAGTGACTAGCCCTCTAAACCAGAGAAAAGACAAAAATAAAGATACATATAACATTGCATTCATACCAATAAATTATTACATGTACAAGTATCACAAATACCTTATAACTCAATATACCACCATCAACATTTGGAATGTCGTCAGGCAATCATGGAACAAAGATAATGGAATGATTATGCAATTTCCCCACAAAACAAAAAGGAAGTGGAAAAAAAGTGGGGAATAAAAATGGGCAACTCGCAGCACTAAGCATTTCAACAATCCATATAAAAAAAATATATTGGAGTGAAAAAGATATACAAAATACCGTTTAAAATAAAATGTGTAAATGCAAATCAAGGAACCACAAGATCACAGTATCAGGGAAGAAAAAAACCCCAACCAAAACAATACAATATATTATAAAAATGCATAGGTAAAAAAAATGCTGTTCTGTGCCACAACCTCAGAGATCTCACAACATTGTTTACAGGGCAGTACAATATAACAACACTACTACCGCTGAGTTATACACAACCTATGTAAATATTGCATGGCTTTGCTGTAGATTCAACAGGTTCATGTTACCGGGTAAAAGTTAGCTGTGTATTTATTTACTGTGTATAAAACTTTGGAATTTGGAAGAGTTCATGGTCTTCATTGTCTCAGCATTCCTTTACTGGCCAATTTGTCCTTCTGCAAAACAAATACATAAAGAAAAAATCAGGAACATACAGAAACTTGACCCTACTGGTATTCTTTGTCTGACACAACAAAATGGTTATGACAACAAAATAGAACCATTTTAACAAGACCTTGGACTTTCAGTAGGTTGTAACGATCTATTTCTTGCGTCAAAACAAGTAAAAATGACGCCGGTGTCGAGCGAAATATACACCGATTGCGTAGAGTTCCCTCAAAAGCCAGACAAATCCTGTTGATTTCAAAGAACAATGGCTGAGTGGCCTACAATGAAATAGACGGGCCTACATCACATTGCCATTTGGCTCAACAGCCCAAAGTCCAAGCTCCTGTTAAAATGGTTCTAATCTCTGAATCAACCATCAAACAGGAAAACATTAAGCTGCAATAATGTACCCCTCTCCAGCAATCAGTATGGTAGCTTTGGCCATTTTCTTTAAGGGTGTTAACTTTGGCCTTTTTAGCAGTTTTATAGTGGTAACATAAATGCTATTAAAATTTCTAATTGTTTAAATTGCACCTTTGGGTAGAATTACTGGTTTGCAATGCCACAGCTATGTCTGCCAATATCAATTGTACACCTTTGAGCAAGCAAAATACAAGTCTTACACCTGCTAAAATACCCTCAATATAAAAACATTTCCTTGAAATTTTCTATTAAAGCAACAAACAAAACTTTGAAAGCCATCGCCAGTTTATTCTGAATGATTAGATCCTCAAAAAGATTTCAAGTTACCACTTCAAATGAATACGGTACTTTAGCTTTTATCCATGTTTTGATGTTGCAAGAACCCATCAGTTACCATGGCTACTTACCAGTCCCCCTCTCTGTCTGACCCTGGTGTTTGGTTGCTGTAGTTTCTTTTCCCTGATTTGTTTCAGACGTAACTCCTCCTGTTGAATTCTGAAGGATAAATGACCACAATGTACATTGCAAATCAACACTTTGAAATACATGTAAAAACATTTTCCCCTTGGTTTGTCCAACCGAGAATAAGAACTTCCAATATTGTACTAATTCAATTTGATAATTAATACCCAAAATATAATTGTATAATTTGGTCCTTTCTTCCAATAATAGTAGTACAATATTAAGCACAATTTGAATGAAATCCATAAGATTTCTTTTCACATAAGAATTTCATACATGTACATGTGATAAGTTGAAGACCACAAAACTGTACAGGAGTCATAAACAAGTGGAATTTGGGTGAACAAATTGTACAATACCCATCAAAATCTGTACAAAAACCAAATATCGCTTAAATTCTTATGAAAAGGCACCTTATTTCTAAACTAACAAATGTATATTGTCGCAAATGTCTTATTTAAAACTTCTTACAGAGTTTAAAATGCTTCAAAAGTTCATATACCGGTATTGTGTTTTATAGTCACAGTTTCCTCACGAACCATATCAATTAAGCTAGTTTAGTCGATAGTTTGTTTACCATCCACCTTCGTTTAGTATAACGTGAGAGTTGATGTTGAGTTGATGAGTTCATACTACTAATATATACACCAGCAATGCTGAATAACAGCAGTAAATGCAACCTAACATAAATTTCAACACAATAATCATGTTTAATCATCATATACTATTACGTATGGAGAGCTGGGTCAGTTTCATGTATATTTTTAAAGTTGGCTATATGAATTTTTTCGATCAAGTTACAAAACATTAACAGTTATAATTAAGTTCCCTTTAAAAACAAAGCTACTTTAGTACAGGGGTTTCTTGATACAGATTTACAGCGGGATAATTTATTATCCCAATTGGTAGTTCACACCTTAACATATGACAGTTTGTGTACACTGCAAGAATATCCGAAGGTCATGTGTCAAACACAGGTAATGTTTTACAGTGTCTCGCGAGCAAGAACTAGATAAAAATGGCAGCATTTAGTGAGAAATTTAAATTACTGTACAAATTTTTATATTCCATGAATTTTGGTGTCCTGTCGGTACACTGTGAATAGGGTCAAAAACGGTACATTTTGCATACTGCCGGTACATATCACATGTATGGAATTTGAAATTCCTTCTATAATAAATTTTGAAATATCTTTGTGATTTCAATTATACAACACTCGAGCCTATCAGCTGAAGCTGAGCCAGTAAGTACATGTAGATGTACCGGTAAGTACTAGCTGTGGAATCAGAGCGTCCAGTCTCACCTAAGCTTGGCCACGTACTGCTGCTCCTTCTTCCACAGGTCCTTAAAGTCGTGACAGAAGGAGGACCAGAGAGAGAAGAAGTACTCCGGGCTCACCTCTTTCTCCCCTGACTTTGGTTTTACTGTGTAATACTTGTACAAGGAGGCAAATCTGCGAAGGAAAAAGTGAACAGGCTTGGTGATTAGAAAAAGCTGTACATGTATTAATTTCATTTGTTTGATTATATATTCAGCCAAAACATTGGTATAAAGCTTAACTTATATAAAGACATTTTATTTCCTTAAGAGTTGTGTTTCTAAAGCAACAATACCATATATAGGGTTTTTTTTACGTGTCAACAAATTTGTGAAAATGGTTTTACATTTATATTTGCATCAGTCATTTCAGTTTCTAAGAGCAAACATTCTGCATATTGTACGTATTTAAGCACTGTGAAATTGATTGAAAATATATGGATATACAGTATATGGCTAAAGACAACTTGCTCAATGATAATTAAACTTTTAAATTCCACTTACACACTCTTTGCCTCTTTTAAATTCTCCTCCTGTTCTTTGAACTCTTCATGTCCTGAAACAAAATCAAAGGTTTTTAAATAACTGTACAGAGTCTTTATCACATACCTTGTTGTCAGCACCAATTAAAGAGATTGGTTTTAGTACCTTTGTTGAAGAAGGTCAGCATAATCTCTTTAAAAGGTTCCACAAACTGGGGACTGGAATTCTTGACCACTTTATCCGCACGCTTCTCAGCAGCTAAAAGCAGAAGATGAATAAAATTCAGTATGACAGCTGCCTAATAAATGTATATTGAGAGGATAAATCAGTAACAACTGTGATAGTTCTCTACAGAGGTCAGAGATACAAAAGTATGGTATTTGTAAACGTAGAGCCTTAAACAATACTACCGCTAGGTGTTCGCAGTACTGTTAAGGCTTGCTATGAAAATAGCAGTGGATTTAAACGTTAATAAAATGATGCATCTTTTATTACAAAATATTTATGTAAAGTTATTTCATCATGATATAAATGTGATATTAAATGAAGCAGTATAGTAAATGCTACTTTGTATGACACTTAGTGTGATCCCCTGAATTGATAGTCACTTGACATTTGTTGATAATTCTCCCAAATCAAATTTCAATATTACAAGGGCATACCGTTATTTGAATTAAAAATTTAAATGATTATCAAATACTACTTTTCTGGTAGATTATGAATAGTGCTGCTGCTTTGTATAGAGTTCATCTTTTAATATTAGAATAAATATGAAAGAAATGAGCACCGGTTGGAATTTATATGACCTTCGCTTAATATTTTACGTATTTATCAATTCATTCTATAGATTTCATCGAAGCAGCAGCACTTTTTAATAAATTAAACCTTCCCCTAATTCATATCCAAAAGATTGTAATGATCTGTTTAGCGTATGCCCTATTTTCTGTTGAGAAGTGGACAGGCATAGCCTACATCCATGGGTGTAGGCTATGCGTATGCCCTTGTAAAAAGCAGATTTAGATAGGCTACAACTGTCAAACACCTAGAACAGATATAATACACGCTCTAAAAAATAATCACATGCCGAATCAAAACAAGCATAATAGACAGGATTTAATGGAATAATAACTATTTTAATATTATGCTCTGTTCATTTATAAAATGCATTTTCCCATGTTAAAAAATTGATTGATTTGCCTCTCTCTGCATAAAATTTTTTAAAATTTACAGTATGACGTCACATCGACAAGTGGACCATGATCAGTCAGTTGTTTATATCTATCGTTGTTGGACTTATTTGACTACAAAGTTGCATGCATAGGTAATTTTTAATGTACTTTAATGTTTCCGTACCCATAACAATCGGAAATTACTTTATTTATTAGCATTTGTGATGACTCTTTGTTTTGTATGATGTCATAGTTAATATTTCCCGTACTTTCTGGTCGGCGCGACCACAAAGTAAACCTTAACAGTGCTGCGTTGTGGCCTATTTATTATTCAAGTTTTACTTCTCAACAAAAAAAGACTGATGAAACTCTCTCTCCTCTCTCTGTATAAATACGATTTGTTGGTAATCCATTATGTTGACTATGCTGATTAGCTAAAACATATTGTAATATCAAAGTTAAAGTAAACTATGATGTTAACTCTTAAAAAATAAAAGTTTAAGTTTTTATGGATGGCGGGTATCTTATAGGCATTGGATGTACCGTATAACGGGTAATTTTTACTGCTGTAATTTTTTACGAATTTGTCATAAAATAGGGTGATTTGAATTTTTACGCGTTATTTTTTTACGAATTGGACATGTCCGTAAAAATTAAAATCATCTGTGGTAAAATGGGGAAATTTCACCGTGACTTTGTTACAGTTGACACATATACAAATCAGAAAATCGTTTTTCTGTTAACGATTCCTTATATTTATAGCTAGGGATGTCAAATTGGTCGATTTTTAGTACTCGGTTACTCTGACGTTTTTCCGATCGAGTACCCGGGTACTCGGTAAGAGTGTAAATAAATATGAACAAGTACATTGATAACTGTAAAAACTTGGTCACTTTTGTAGAAATTCCTCCTTATGTTTAACAGTTTAAGACAAATGTGATTTAACATGCTTGTCATTCCCCCCGTATAGAATAAGCTAGTTTACTCGCACAGCTGATATTTTACGTTTTTTGAATCTTCAGTTCTTTTAAAATATTTCCAGACCTTTGAAGTTTAGGTCTGTTCAATTTCTCAACTGTGTGCTATCTAATTTATATAATAGACTATATAAACAACGATGTTCAGTGAAAACAAATCATTAAAGTAAGCCAAAAAATAAGGGTCGAAGACAGCCAAAGGTGAGAAAAGCTAGGTAACAGGTGCTTGGTCACGATAATTACTATATAAACGACGATGTTCAGTGAAAACAAATCATTAAAGTAAGCCAAAAAATAAGGGTCGAAGACAGCCAAAGGTGAGAAAAGCTAGGTAACAGGTGCTTGGTCACGATAATTACTATATAAACACTGCCACAGGCGATAACGGTCATTTAGCAGATTTAGAGACGTAGGAAATCCTAATAACTGTATGTACAAGTGCAATGGACGTTTTAAGTTTTAAACCGATTTTTATTTATCTGGGTATCATCATTGATGTACACCATGTGCTCGTCTCAGTTCGATTTACCGGGAAAAAAAGAAAGACAACTCCATTTCAAAATTTTTTTCTCTCTCTCTTTCTTTCTCTCCCAACCCAAAAAGACATCTAGCTACAAACGTTGATTTATACGTGGTTTTAAAAAATACTCAAGACTGACTGAAAGATCTGAACTGTAATCACCACCTGACCAAAAACGCCCAAATATACCTGCATGTACATGTACAGCCGTCAGGGACTGAGCTGAAGGTCATGAATATTACTCTCATACGTACGATGTGGAATCTTACGTGCGGTGTTTTTTTACTTCTGTGAAAATTTACGCGTTTATTTTTTACGGATTAATATAACTCGTAAAAATTAGTAAAAATTAGCAGCACGTAAAAAATACCCGTTATACGGTATGAAAATGTTTACTGTGCTAACAAGTCAATTGTAATACTGTAGATTCCTTATTTTACACGAGTACTTAATTCCGCGATTCAACGATTTACCATCAAATCGCGAGAACATAAAATCGCGAATGGCGAAATTTTTGTCATAGTTTCATGTAGTTTACATGTCTCCAAAAATTAAAAGCGAAATTTAAGAATTCGCGAGACGGGCTTCTCGCGATTTTACGCGGATATTAATTCCTCGCATTTAATTAGGAATTTACAGTATATTAATCAGTCAAGTAAATTTTAAAAAGTATGATAACCAAGCACCCTCTTTAAAACATTTAGATGTAGTTGGACAAACACTGACAATTGAGCATTAATTTTTTGGAACAATGTGTGACTTACCTTCAAAATCTTTTTGGATTTTCTTGAGTTCCTTTTCAATGTCATCAAACTGCACCAGCATGGCCTGTGTGATGTCGCTGTACTCGGGGACAGGGAGCTTGGCTCGCTCAGTCCCTGCCAGGTCTCGCTCAAACTTAGAGACGTAAGTACTCACTATAAACTGCAGCAGCGTCATCCTGTTGTCCTGAGGAGCAGAAGTAGACAGATTAAGGAGATCAAGTTTCCTGTAATTTTACCATGACTTATGTCAACGAAGTTTTCCCAGTATTTTTCATGGATATTTTTTTAACTCAATCAATCCATCTAGCTCTACTGTACATATCCATTGAAGCTAAAATAAATTTAACATTTTTGAAATCAAAGTTATAACCAATTCTTCCATAATCTCTATATGTAAACTGTCATATGCTTATTTGAAATTCTTTAACTAAGATGATCAAGTAGAACTTATGAAATGCAGTTTAATCCAGTGTTTCAAGCAGTGCTCAGTACACTGTACATTGAGAGTACCTTAGTTTTGACATCCCTCAGCTTGGCCAGGATTTCTATACCAAAACCGTCAGCCTGTCCACGAGACCGGTTTCCTAAGAAAAAAATCATCCCATACACTTCAAACATTCAAGCAGAGGACAACAAAATTTTAAGTACTTTTGTCCCATCATTTTTTGCAACAAAACATGTCCAATTTACACAATATAAAAGTATTAACTCCAGAACAATTTACCTCCATTCATATAGTTTCCTATGGCTAGCACTATACCCAGTATATCTCGGACACTTTTCCCATTATTCAGCATCTACAAATCAAAACACAGGTATCATACATGAACAGTTTCTTCATCAAAGGTATATCATGATTTACTTCTTTTTTCTATAGTGCAGGTTGTCATTTCATTATGAGAATAACCGGATACACATATCGTATTTCAGGCCAGATGATTAAAATCAATTCTTTCCCGATTTATATATACAAGTTATTACCGATGATCTTTTAAAATTTAGATATAATTGCCCTAATGGTGTTCACCTCGGATGTCATTTTGAGATTATTTAGCTTATTGTCTATCACAGATATGCTTTCCTGGAAGCTTTCTTGGAATAACAAGCAGAAGATTCTTTCTGCAAAGTCTGGAACTTGGTTGAGCTCAAACAAAAATCTGGAATACAGAAAAAAGGCTTCAATATAGCTATCCATGTCTTTTTTCTCTTAGAGATTAACCATTAACATTTATCATTATACATGTACAGCCAAAAAATTCTCCTTTAGATCAATACATCCATTTAATTTAGACCAATGATCCTTGATTCTAACCCCTCCCTTAATTTATGCAAAGACAATTCAGTAAATATGGTAATATTGATGATGTTCATGTTTAATAATTTTATTTGCACATTCTATCACCTCTGCATCTTCCACTTACTGATCAGGTTTATCCAACATTACATCCGGGTTTTTGTCAACATGTTTCTTTAATTTTTTCATTTCTTCATCATCAGCTCTCTGTACAAAATGAACATGTTGATTGAAAAAAAATTGACTTTTGAATTATTGACTGATTATTTAGAAAGGTACAAATGCAATTAATGTATGATTTTTTTTTTAAAATGTTTAAGGCCACACCAATATAATTTCTTGTTCATTGACCCCGTACGCTCATATCATAATAAAATTGTACAAATAATATTATTCTTAATTTCCCGCATCCAGTAAATTCTGCGCTGTTTTCTGTTAAGAAAAGAATTTAATAATTTTTCTATTGATCAATGTATCAAAAGGAAAAATTGACCAGAAAACTTCACCAATGCGCTACGTGCATTGATGAAGTTTTGCGGCCATTTTTTCTTTTGATACGTCAATCAATAGAAAAATTATTAAATTCTTAAAATTTAAAAACTTAAAATTCATTAAATTTTCAATGATTTCTATTTCGCTCTATTTTTCGTATTGTGAATAGTTTTAATTTATAAACCAGAAACAAGTAAAAATAATATAAGAGTCCGCACAAATTTACTACGTAAAAATTTTGCCTACAATAAAAAAGTAATATTATTATTTAATCCCTCACTCGCTCATATTTTTTCTCATTGGATGTCCGATGAACAAGAAATAATATTGGTGTGGCCTAAGGCCACATAAAATTAATTTTTAGATTTTTAGATTCTCATCCCCACCCGTCCCTCTGAAAATGGCCCGCCCTGATGCATTTTGTTTTGATTTAAAAACAAGAGGCCAATTGGCCTTAACGGTCACCTGAGTAGCATATAACCCATAAACAAACTTGTCGAGGAGTCTCGTATATGCATCTTATTAATTAGGTTTCATACTGGAGTAGAAAAATTATAAATCTGTAATGACGACAACCTCCCTGCCTTAAATCTTTCCAAAAGAACCGTGAAACCTATAATTTTGGCGAAAAACTGACAGATCTGGTCTACAAAATCATAAATTCAGTTTTACTTTCAGGCAAACATAATTATTCGTCAGTTTTTTTATACAGATGTGTGAGAATACAGAAGAAATTTTTTAAACATTATATGCATAAACACTATATTGCCCCCCCCCCTTCATGTCCTGAACCCTTGACCCAGGGGCCATGAATATCACAATTTAGGTAGAGGAGTTGGTGGACATCATAACCATGTATTCAGTTTTTGGCTCACATGTGTGGGAGTAGAGAAGATTTTTAAAGATTTAATACATTTTTACTATATGGCCATATTGGCCCCACCCTAGAGCCTGAACCGTTGACACAGGGGTCATGAATTTCACAATTTTGGTAGAGGGCTTCATGGACATCATAACCAGGCATTTAGTTTTTAACAAATATATATGGGAGTAGAGAAGAAGATTTTATAAGATTTAATACATTTTAACAATATGGCCATATTGGCCCCACCCTAGAGCCTGAACCCCTGACCCAGGGGTCATGAATTTCACAATTTAGGTAGAGGGATTCATGGACATCATAATCATGCATTTAGTTTTTAACAAATATATATGGGAGTAGAGGAGAAGAATTTCTAAGATTTACTACATTTTTACTATATGGCCATATTGGTCCCACCCTAGAGCCTGAACCCCTGACCCAGGGGTCGTGAATTTGACAGCTTTGGTAGAGGGCCTCATGAACATCATAACAAGGCATTTAGTTTTTATAAAATATATATGGGAGTAGAGAAGAAGATTTTCTAAGATTTAATTCATTTTTACTATATGGCCATATCGGCCCCACCCAAGAGCAAGAGCTCCTGACCCAGGGGCCATGAATTTCACAATTTTGGTAGAGGACCTCATGGACATCATAACCATGTATTCAGTTTTTTCCTCACATGTGTGAAGATTTTCTAAGATTTAATACATTTTTACTATATGGCCATATTGGCCCCACCATAGACCCTGACCAAATTGTCAAATTCATGACCCCTGGGTCAGGGGTTCACCCTGACCCAGGGGTCATGAATTTGACAAGTTTGGTAGAGGGCCTCATGGACATCATAATCATGCAATTAGTTTACCACGGGGGTGGTAGAGCCATGAATTTCACAATTTAGATTCCTCTTACCATAGAGATGCCTAACACCAAAAATGCATGGTAACAATCAGCCTTGTAGTTTTTAAATAAGGAATCATTCTTTGAGTATTATGAGGTGATAATTTCGTTCGGGGCATGATCAAATCCAATAAAGCCCGAAGGGCTTTATGATAGATTTGATCATGCCCCGACCAAAATTATCATTTCATAATATTTAAATATAAATAAGCAAACCCCGCTGGCGCCCTAATATGACGTTATATAGTACAAAATTGATACGTAGTGTTATCACAGGCAAAGACACTGGAAAATGTAAATATGAAGTTAAAATATGCAAAATTGTTAACGCACGACGACGGACAAAAACGGATAGCAATAAGGCACCTGAGTTTACACAGGCGACCTAAAAATTTAGGGAAAAAAAATTTAGGAAAAAATGTCGGGCTCGGTATACAACATTTTAATGGCTGCCTAAACATTTAGACTACCGTGTCACTTAAGTCATATTTGTTATCTTAAGAATACAAATGCCTTCATACATTAACAGTTAAGTTGAAATAAATTGGAATTAAAAGATTACAACTTGGTCTGTGTACTCATATTAGCATTAACAACTTAAAAGAATAGAGCAGTTGTTATTTCTAGATCACGAACGGTGAAGAAGGTGTTTCTTATAACATAAAAAATAATAAATAAAATCCGCCCACCCGCCCCTTATTTTTAGCAAATTAGGATGAGAATCTAAATATTAACTTCATATGGCCTAATCATAATTTTAAAACTTACATTATCATAGATTGCCTTCAACCTCTCCATATCAATACAAGACGAATCACACGACAAAATGGCTGTAATAAGTTGTGGAAATAAAATCACATTGAAGATTAAAGATGGAGAAATAAACATCAGAAACCAACATGGTTTGTTAATATAATGTAAAAGTGAAATCTACCATAAGAAATGAAAAATATCACAAAAACAATGACATTAAACTAAAAAAAGCATCTAGTCCATGTCTTGCTTTATATCTTCGTTAAATGTAAAAAGCCTTTAATAAAAGTAATGCTTGTTTAATTCAATGATTAAGACAGCCTGTAGATATAGTGTTCAGTAATTTTCACATCATTTTTTTTTTTTATTTCAAACATGACTGTATTCATATACAAGATGAGGACTGTACCATGTTCTATATCACTGACATCCACTCGCAGACTAGACAGCAGAATTCCCACCAGCTGGGATCGTTTAGGTGACAATACTTTGGCAACCTGAAACAAAATCACAAGTATATACAACATGTCAAACCCCATCATACTTTTATTAAAAATTGCTTTTTTACATTTGGAATTAGACAATATTAGACAGGTATTAGCTGAGCTCACTTTTAAAATCAGTTTAAGTTTAACAAAAAGACTATATGGTGAAAAAGTGAGACTGAGCCAAAAAGTGAGCTTGTCTAAGTTTTATGTCCCCATAGCATAATAAAAGGACATCTGTCAGAAGTTCTTAAAATCCTTTGAAATAATAATGCAATACATGTATATCATTCCAACCCTTGCACTCTGCATTTATTAAAAAGGACATGTTAATAAATCCCTAACTCTGTCTAGCTTGATTACCGGTAAGTCTTTGTGAACATACAAAAGTGCTCCAATTTATGCCCCTTCTATGCCTTTTTCAATTTTCCGAGGGATCATTGGGATGGGGGGCAAACCTATCTATGTCCCTTTTTTTACAACCTGAGGGACAATGGGGCTCACCTGTTTGGCGGGAGACTTGGCCCTTGTCTTGCTGGCTTTCTGCGATGCCTCGGAGGGGGGTTTACAGAACAGCTTGTCTACCTCATCCATATCAATGGTCGCCTCGTCTATTTCCTCCCACACCAAACGCATGCTGTTCAAAATGTAAAGAAACAGCTTTGAATCATTACTGATTTTATACAGTACCGTGTACATGTATTGAATCAATGAAATATAAGGGGACCATATTCATGGAACATTAATCTTTTTAACTATGTGCACTTGGATTTGTATTTATGAACAATGAATAAAGACTGTTCTTCATGATTCATCATATGAATTTGTGGTTGAGGCACCACCAAAGTCCAAAGAAACTGAGCCTCCATGAATTCTAATACATGTAATTCCACAGTATGTGTGCTCTATTACCTAAACAAGTCTAAGAAATAACCACATTGGGAGTATCAAACTGATACACAGTTTCCATCACTTACTCCTTGCTTTTGGATTTGATCTGATGAACTTGAATCCTCTGCCAGAAGAGAGGCTTCATGGGAGACTTGGTCTGTATAATGGGCTTCAGTGGTCCTGCAATCACAAGTTATTAACAGTCATTTTCTTCTTTTGTTTTCAATGACCCCCACTTTAGCCCAGAACAGATTTAACTCCTTATTGTCAATCATGAAATATTGTTATACTCTGTCCCGAGTTTTTGCTTCCACCACTTTTCGCTTGATATTTCAATAATCATAAATACCTCTGTGCTCAAACTATATACACTAATACAGCAAAACTCGGTTATAACGAAGTCACTGGGACCTAAGAAATTACTTCATTATATCCATAATTCGTTATAACCGTATAAGAAATTCATTAAATTTACATAGCTGGGGATCCAAGATGACTTCGCTATATCCATGAATTCGCAATATCCGTGTTTGTACTAAATGACTTTTACTGTATCAAAAAATGTCCATACAATCTGTTTTAAAATGCCCCCTCTAACACTTCAGGCTTCAATACAGAACCCAAAATAGAAAATCTACGGAAATTTTACACTGCATCAGCCATGAAATAGCCCAGATGATAACATTAAAAAATTGTTTGAGGTATTCTGAGTAAGTTCCAAATGGTAAAAAGATGTAAACCATTATAATGGTAAATCTCTGTAAGAAATTTGTTTTCGTTCCTGTGAACTTTTATGAGTGAAAAATGATAATGTGTTAATTTAATGAAAATATCTTGGATATTCTCCCTTTTATTGATTTCAACTGTACATGTATTTGTTTCACAAGTGACGGTATGTGTATTTTTATAAAAAATCATCAAAAAGTGATGGAAGCAATAACTTGGGACCGACTTTAATATCATAACCGATGTTTTTTCTCTATTAGTTCTCTGATCTCACCTTTCTTGTTTACTCCTGGTCCCCCTGGGATTGGTGGAGCAGGAGGAGGTGGGGGGCCACCTGGTGCAGGAGGAGGGGGTGGAGGAGGAGGAGGAGCCCCCATCCCCGGGGGAGGAGGCGGGGGTGGTGGAGGGGGTGGGGCATTGGGACGGAGCTCATCAGGTGGTAGTGGCATTGGCAGGTCTCCATCTTCATCATCCCTGCAAGAACACAGAATATCTCAATACAAGAAACATAGTCATATAAAAGCAGTAAATGCTATAAACATACAAACATAGCCGAGCGATACCTTTGTATTTGAGGATACTCTCCTGTGATACACTCTGGGGTCACTGGTGTGTGGAATCTCTGGGAGGCAGGGGTCCCAGTGACAGCAAACATTTCGCCCCCATTGGCAGGGGTCATGAAGTCTTGCTCCAGCTGTTTCTGGGCCTCTACCAGAGCCTCATTCTGGTCCCTCAGCTCCTGCAGCTCTCTCTCGAGTCGGACGATTCTCTCAGTGCTCTCTGTGAGTCGAGTCTGGTACTCTTCCCTGCACCGGTCCAGCAGAGACTGGTTCTCTGACTGCAATGTATCGCAACATCCAAAAGATTCAAACATGGAATTCAAGGTCAAGATCTAACAAATAAGTTTGATTTTTGGTGCTTCATTCATTATGATGTCATTACTTCATTCAAGAAATCGTTTTGATAGACTACCTTCAGTTTCTCCACCTCCTGCTGGTACTCCTTCTTCACATTGGCAAACGCTGCCTGTTGTTCTGAGGAAAGAATTAAAAGTGTCCAATATTACTTTAACATTCAACATTAAAGATTAAATATTATTTATTGTTCACATTTCAGAATTTTTTTTTGTTACACTACGACCAACGCGGTTTGCATATTTACCACGAATCTTCATGGTGTGAAATTGATCGCGGTTTAGCACAGGTAACTCGGGTAAAACTGCGCTTCCTCGCGGTACAGCTTCTCACCTTGTCCACACCACCGGGTACTGTGAAATCAATCTCAGGTGAAAACTGTTCTTGTTTTTAACGCGAGTTACCTCCCCCAATTTCTTCTCATTTGGGAAATATGATTGAGGGAATTAATGAATATTAATTCATATTCCTTTATTTTATGAATGGAGTTGATTGTTACAATTCATTATTTAAAAAAGTGGGGGAAATAAATGGAATGTGTAATTATGCTAATACAGAATTTTGTATACTTTTTTGTGAATGAGCGTTACATATTTAATCCTGGCACATTAATCGCTGAAAATTATTGGTTATCAATTAATTCGATTAATTAAAAAACATTTCACCAAAATATCTTATTTAGCCTTGGGAAAGGGATTATTAATTGGCATTTCATTTACAATCTTTCATAATTAATTCAAAACATACCTTACACTTGGTCATTTCTCTTAAATACATTTAAAAAAATTCTTTTAATGAATAACAAAGTACATGTAGATATAAAATGTTTTAAAATGCACTCGCATATCACGCTTGACCCGAGTTTGATCCCTGTAATTGACAGTGGTTGTATGTGAATGGGTATGGTGGTCGCCCGCTTGGACACGTGGGTTTTCTCCGGGCACTTTGGCTTCCTCCCACATCAATGACCCCCTCGCGCTAACATCTGTGCCAACGCAAGATATCAATATAAGTTGTAGAACTTGTTTTTCAATCGTTGTAAAATAAAAAAGGTTCAGTCAGTTTAAGAAAATGTTAAGGTACCTCACTACACCTACACTTATACTTTTTAAGATACTACGTCACAAGATTGAGATTATGTTTTGTTAAACTGTTTATATCGTTTGATTGGGTTGTATATCATCGTAGCTCAGTGGTTAATGTATTGGGCTTCTGAACGGCAGATCATGAGTTCAAATCCGCCAGTTCATGTTAACTGAATTAAATTTTTGAAAATGTAATTTTTCATCCAAAACTGCACATTTTTTGCCTATTAGACTTAAATACTTCTTATCCATTATGATATCTATCATAATCAAGTAATTTTCTGCTGATTTGAGAAAATATTTCACGGTGTAGTGAGCCACCTTAAGAAAGTTTTAATTTTCAAATTTCTTAGAATTTTATATATTTTGATTTTGAAGAGAGAGAGAGAGAGAGAGAGAGAGAGAGAGAGTCTCAACATTCGATAAGATTTCTCACAGTACCTAGCCAGAGCACTGGTGCTGTCACAAGACAGGAAGTGTTATGTAATAGTTATACACACCCAT
The DNA here is from genome assembly GCF_025612915.1 of Magallana angulata. Classification (NCBI taxonomy): domain Eukaryota; kingdom Metazoa; phylum Mollusca; class Bivalvia; order Ostreida; family Ostreidae; genus Magallana; species Magallana angulata. The sequence continues at coordinate 27,214,410 of NC_069113.1, read as the reverse complement.
AAACACAGGGATAGCTTTACTATAAATTGTGCTGTACTTTCGATTTTCTACCTGTCTGAATCATGTATTATTTTATCTTCATGCAGTAAAGATTGAAAGCTTGAATGAACAGGGACTTATATATATAAGTCCCTGGTATGAAAAATATTTCTGAAAACACCCATCAAATTACGACAACATGTGCGCTTATGTAGAGAACTGCATTTCAATCAGAATACCGTTATGGCTACATATACTACTTTACCAGTTCACATAATGTATTAGTTATTTGAAATGAGAGAGAGAGAGAGAGAGAGAGAGAGAGGTTGAGAGAGAGAGAGGTCCCAACATTCGATAAGATTTTTCACGACACGTGTTCAGAGCAGGGGTGCTGTCACAGACAGGAAGTGTTATGTAATAGTTACACACCCGTAAAATTGCTCGAAGTGAGTCTCAGGTCCAACATTTTTCCCAATATAACAAAGAAAATATACTCTCTTGATCTCTCAAAACCTCTTGATCCCTCGAAGTCAAACTGCAGTCCTGTTATTCATAATCTATTATTTTTTACTCTCAATACCTCAAAGTGGCTGTGTATATGCAATCATACCTAATTTTAACACCTACTTAGTCATTTAAATGACTCAAGGAGTTAGATGCTGGACCCGTGTAACGGGATGTTTCTTGGGAGACTTGCCCTGCAAGGTGATACTTGTTCTATGATTGACCATACCATACCTAAACTATAATTAACACCCACCGTCTTAAGATAATTTACATAAATGTACTTAAAATCTTATTTATTTAAAACAAGAGAGATGGAGGCCGAAAAGTAGTTAATGAGTTATATAAGAGTCAGATTGAGGGGGAAAGATACAAGTTGAGTTGATGCCTACAGTAGCGACCTCATAGTACATCGCGTAATATTTGTCTTCTTAAAATCTGTGTCATATTTTCAACTCATCATATGCAAAAAAATAATACTTTAAAATATTACTAATTTTCAAGTACACGTAATTATGTGCATGATTTTTGTAATACATTGCTATGTTTGGGGCTCTTGTATAACATTAACAAAATACATGTAGCAATAGTTTTCTAGAAGTTTTAGTTAAAACACCATCACAGTATCACGGGAAAATACAGGATCCGCGTTGGCCGTAGTGTATTTCATGTTTAATACATTTTTTGTTTTTTGTTTTGGTTTTTTTTTACCAAAAAGATTAATTCACCACAATTCTATTTGAAATCACAAATGTGTGAAATTTTATCCCAATAAAAAATTATCCTTTTACAGTAATCTACCTGCATTGACACTTCCATCCAGTACCAAATGTCAGTTATTGCATACATTATTTCATATTAACAGATCAAAAATTATTAATGAAATTATAAAAAATATCATTTCTATCATTATTCTATTATCCAAACACTATGACTAATGACTTAGTGATTTGTTAAGCACTGCATGTTTAGTGAATTAAAGAATCACAGAAATGCATTCGTGTAATTTCTTTAAACTCTGTAGGTGATATTTGCATATAACATTGCTTACTTCTTTTACTACTAACTTAAACTTTAATTGGTTACTACATGTATATCCGGTAATAGACTAAAAATCCAATGCAAAACTAAGATAACTGTGACTATTTCATATGAACCACACGCTCTCTTACCAGTACTTAAAATACAAGAGGCCCATGGGCCACATTGCTCACCTGACATTATAAAATCAGCTTTATGAAGTCATATCCAAAATATTGTGACAATGAATAAGTAAAATAGATCCTGTATTAAAAGATTTTCAAAATTTTCTACAGATGTTCGTATGTTGAGTGCCTTTCATAGCAATATCACATATTGAGCATTGTTATTCTGAAAAAGATCTTAAATAACTGTTCATATAAATAAAAACCAACATCAATCTTTGAACCCCTTGTGTGGCCTAAGAATTATCCAGGGCCACAGTCTAAACAACTGAGAATCAACAAACGTCAATATGCTTGCATATTAGTAATACTATATCTATTTTTGAAAATTATCAAATTTATTTATTAAGTAAATATTCAACCAACGCCCCCTCCCCCACCCATTATAGTCGAATCCTTTTTAATTTGATTTTTAAGGATTTTTTTCTACATTTATCACAATACCTGGGAATGCTTCCCATTTAATTAATTTTCAAAAAAGAAGAAGATATTTCTCCCCTCCCCCTACCCACGAGGATCATGGTTTGAAGAAACAAGAATCTATACTACCTGAGAATGCTTCCACACAAGTTACAGCTTTTCTGGCAATTTGGTTTTAAAGAAGAAGATTTTTAAAGTTCTCTTTAGTTTTACATTGGTGGCCCCACCCCAGGGATCATGACTTGAACAAACTTGAATTTACACTACAATGCTTCCATACAAGTGACAGCTTTCCTGGCCATTTAATTTTTGAGAAAAAGATTTTTAAAAATGCCAACAAATTTTTCTTAATACCGGTAATATCAAATAATTCTTAATTTTTTCCATTTCGAAAAAGGTGTGGCCCTTCATTTTAACACAATTCAATCCCTTTTACATATGGAAACTTTGTGCCAAGTTATGTTGAAATTGGCCCTGTGGTTCTTGAGAAGATGTCGAAAATGTAAAAAGTATACAGATGGACAGACAGACAGACGACTGACAAAAAGTGATCAGAAAAGCTCACTTGAACTTTCAGCTCAGGTGAGCTAATAATACAGGTAGTATATCTTAAATCATTAACTTTAACCCATCTTTGCTAGCCAAGGGTTTTCAGTCCACTTCGCTCCCCATAAACCCCTTGGCTAGTGAAGATGACTTTAACCATTAATTATATTAAATATACACAAAATAAATGAAAATAAAGTTTAAGTTAAAAATATTTCCCAAAAAAGAAATGTAAATGATACAATATTAAACTAAATTTAATTCCCAAATAATAAGTTTCAGCAAAATTACAAATTCTAAAACAAAAAAAATGAGGGGAAAAAGAGAATGAAATAACGTTGATATTTTGAATAAATAGCAATGAATTTAAATCCATTACCAAATGTGGAAATTTCCTTTTTATTATTCCAAATTCAACATCTAATAGACTGGTTTTGTAATTTGTTTGATAAGAGCATACTTAAGAAGAGCATATTAAAAGTAAAATATTTGATATTGCCCTAAATTACAATCTTTCAAATTTAATATCCTTTAAGGAATTTTCCACATTTGGAAACATTAGAGTTATATGTCAACTATGCAAAGCCACTAAAATCCAAACCCTTCATAAACTTTGTCATGTAGCTCCTGTAGTATTGTTCTGAAAAGTAGCACATCATTCAAAGCAGTGCACAATCGGAAAACTTGTACTGTTTTCATTACAAGTATAATTTCATATTTTAAAATATTCAATTAATACCAGCATTAATTAATAATAAAAAATTCACTCTACATTGTGTCCCATTTATTCATTTCCCTCCATTTGCTTGAGACAAAAGTATTTATAAAAATTCAAAACAACTGAAAACAAAAGATTTTGATCAAGAAATGCATTTAATATTTAATGAAATAAGAATATGGCATTGCCCATTTGTTGTGCCTGTAAAAACTTTGCACATTTATTTCATAAATATAAATGTGACCTTGACTTTGATTTAAAACCTCAAATTTTTTTTCACAAATGAAAAAAATATATCTTGACACTGAATAGAGATATATATGTTCATGGGTTATCAATATCCTCTGACAAATAACCAGCCCCTATCCAATTGTCAAATACTAGTAGTTCTAATATCCTCAAAAAATTGTCTGGACTTAAAAAAAAAATCATGAAAACTTGCTGTTTATATACAGAGTTTGAAATTAAATATATCATATTCAATCTATTATTCTGGACTTTGCATGTAAGAATGGCTAACCTGCTTCAGTGTATTTGTGGCCGAACTCATCCTTTGATGGCATGGGAGGCCACATGGGGCCCAGTTTTCCTATGTCTACATCCTGTCTGATCGGGGCGTTCTCTGTGTGGGTCCAGAAATACATACAGTCCGGCTGCAAGCAAACAGACCAACAATACTTAATTACTATCATATTTAAAGTCATGATAGACCACACTCAAATTGATGCATTAGAATAATCAAAATTAGTTTCTTTGTTTCACTGTTAGCAAAGGACATATTTTTCACTGAAGTAATTTTGATTGGCAAAAGTTAAACATTTTGTATCCTTTCAAAACTTCTCTTATAATACATGCATGTATTATTTAATTACATGTACATGTATTGGAGTATCAAATCAAATTTTCAAATACATATACCTTTGTATGCCGACACAAAAACACAAATTTTCAAATAAAATTCAAAACGATAAATCCATTCCAACATTTATATTTCACAGTGCAGTCACATGATGTGAAAAATCAAGATTGCAGTAAAAATTGATTAAAGTTCTTCATTGGGAAAAACATAAATACTACGTAGAATAACAAAAGCACTGCAGTACTGTAACATTGACACTTGGAAGAGAACACACATGTATCCATAGCATTAATGTGTAAACTGATGACACAACATAATTATTTCATGACTATAAAGCACCACAGTTAAAGACCATACAAGTTTCAAATTCACCATCAATATTTTCTCCATATCCAATCTGCTACCTTACCACTGTTAACAAATACCTAACAAATTCACAATGTGTGTAAATTGTCATATTTCCCTGAGTTATTCTGGGTTTTTTTTCCCTTTTCTGAGGGCCAAAAAGTCAGTTTAGCCACAGCGTAACAATGACAGGGCAAAATATCTGCTTATAAAAAACGAATATCAATTTCATAAAAGTATGACAGAAATCTCGAGCTGACCAGACTTTCAGGCCTTGTTGGGGTCACTCAAGCATGAAGTGTGTCCCTTGATTCATGCCTACTTCATGGTAACTCAATCATATATTGTAGTCGAAAGATTACAATCATCATGTACACCGGAATAACCTTTTAGATGACATTGAAAAAAGCTTTCTTGAAAAACACATACATGTATATAAATAAAATCACTTTGCTCTTTTCTACCTTTGAGTACCATTTTCCAATTACAAACATGTATACACTTTTATAGTTGAAGTGGTTCAGTACATCTTGCCTATGTAATAATCAGTGACACTTTTTCAGGCTGGTTTATTCATCTCTCTATTCAATGGATTAAGTTTAATCTATTGAAACTAATTTAATAAATATCCCAAGAATGCAAATTTTCCAAATCATTGACACTGAACCTCATTAACTATAAACAAGAGGCCCATGGGCCACATCGCTCACCTGAGCAACAATAGGTATGATAAAATCAGCTTAATGGAGTCATAATACAAACTATCTGGACAATATACAATAACACATGTAGATCCTGTATAAATAAAATCCATTTCCCCCCCTGGATATTCTTATGTTTATAATCATTAGTCCCTTTTCTAAAAGGATGATTTTGTAGTCATATCACCTGTTGAGCATTGCAGTTCTCAAAAAGATCCTAAACAATTGTTTATATGAAGGATGTAAACCTACATCAAACTTTGAACCCCTTGTGAAGCCTAAGAATCGTCCAGGGGCCAAAGTCTAAACAATTTGAAAGAATCAGCAATATTTCAAAGTGCTTGCATATAAGTAAAACCATATATTTTACATTTCATTTTTTGTAAATAATTAAAATATTTTCCTTTAAAAAATTGGAATCCCAAAGTGGCCCCACCCTACTCCTCAAGATTTTGATTTGAAAGAATTTAAATCTACATTATCTGAGGTTGCTTTCAGTAAAGTTAAAGCTTTTCTGGGCAAACAGTTTATAGAAAAAGATATTTTAAATTTTTTCTATTTATATTCCTATGTGAATTTTTGCACCCCAACCCCCTCCCCGGGGGCCATGATTTGAACAAACTTGAATCTACCCTTCCTAATAATGCTTTCACACAAGTTTCAGCTTTCCTGGCTGATATGTTTCTGAGAAGTAGATTTTAAACGATTTACATTATATATTCCAATGTAAAAGTTCGACCACCCCCATTGTGGCTCCACCCTACCCCCAGAGTCATGATTTTCACAAATGTGTATCTACACTACATAAAGATGCTATCACACAAGTTTCATCTTTCCTGGCTGATTAGTAGATAAAGATTTGAAAAGATTTACACTATACATTCCTATGCAAAAGGTCGACCCCTCTCCATTGTGGCTCCACCCTCCCGCGGAGTAATGATTTTCACAACTTTAAATCTACACTACATGAGGAAGCTTCCACACAAGTTTCAGCTTTCCTTGCTGATTGGTTTCTGAGTAGAAAATTTTTAAAGATTTACTCTATATATTCTATGTAAAACCCCCCTTGTGACCCCACCTAACCCCCGGGGACAATGATTTGAAAAAACTTGAATCTACACTACCTGAGGATGCTTCCATACAAGTTTAAGCTTTTCTGGCAATATGGTTTCTGAGAAGAAGATTTTTGAAAAATATCAACAAATTTTCAATAAATCCTTATTATCTCCCCTTGGAAGAGAGCATAGCCCTTCATTTTAACAAACTTGAATTTCCTTTACCCAATGAGACTTTGTGCCAAGTTTAGTTGAAATTGGCCCTGTGGTTCGGTAGAAGAAGTTCAAAATGTAAAAAGTTTACAGACAGACGGACGGATCACAAAAAGTGATCTTGAGCTTTCAGCTCAGGTAAGCTAAAAACATAGAGGTTTATTAATTTATTTCAATGTTTATTGATCCTAAAGTCAGGATATTCTCCAGATCCACAAGGGCATTAAATTTTAGAATTTGGTACCACAGAGAGCTTACTGAATGCCTGTACCATTAAAACTGGGTTATAAAAGAAATAATTGGGGAGCATTAAATTCCATTATTATTCAATTACAGTAACAAAAGGTTCAAATAATTATCACTCTATTATATGGTTCAATTTTTTTCATATGCAATTGTGTCTAGTTTGCCAAGATTATTGTAGAACTTATGACCCACAATTTAGAGCAGTAAGATTGTCTAAAGTTTGTCATTTGGATGCTAATAAAAACAGACATTGACCAATTTGAAATGGAATTGATTTAAGAAAAAAGGTTACAAAATTACTGCACAAAAATTGTTTCCTTTACCAGAACACTGGAAAATAAAAATATTTACCTTGAACATTTGTTCATTCCTTCCTTCCTTTTCCTTCATGATTCCTGCTGCTATGAGACATGTACAGAATTGTGTCAGTACGACACTCATGTCGTGTCGCGTCATCACCAGGCGAAGGTAGTGTTTGTCATCAATGGTGGACTGCAACCAGTTCAGCAACATCTGACCTAAAAATGACATTTGAAAAATTAATTGATTTCTATCATATTTAATTAAATAGACAAAACAATTTTTCACTGGACATTTTTTTTTCATACCTTCAAATACTTCGAATTTGGTGAAGTCCACAGTTCCAGGAATAGACAGAGGCCAACTGACAGCATCCTCCAAATTATTTGGCCGTCTCCGAAGTATTTCTTTCCCTCTAGGATCACTGAGTTGCCTTTTTTCATCGCAGAAAGCCAGAGGAGAAGATGCTGGCGGAAGAAACATTGGGCTCGAGGGAGAAGACTTACTGAGGGGTGAATTCTCCCCAGAGGTATTTCTGTTTCGAAATTTGGCGTGAACTTTATCTTTACTCATGTCATCAATGTCTGTTTCCTGGTCATCGCTACAAGAATGGTTGCTGTTTACAGATGCGGAGTGAGGGGAGTTTTTCATACCCGTTTCTCCAAAACGTTTGCTGAGGAACTCTTGGTCTCGGTCTTTCATGGCTTTGTCCAGATCTGTTACTCCAGTCATTCGCTTCAAGGATGGACTTCCTCGGAAAGCTGGATTTTCTCTGGTGGTTGGACTAGAAGGTTGTTGATTAGACTGGAATTCATTACTTAACTGTGATTGGTTGCCATTACTTTGGTTGGCTGGAGGACCCTGTTGGCTTCTTTCACTTTTATTTTGCCGATTGTCACACATAATTTGAGGCTGCTGTTGATTTTGTTGGGTTTCATGACCAGGAGTTTGACCACTCTGGAACTGACCCCCATTACTGGTATGGCCATCAAAGGAATTGCTCTGTTGGAATTGTTGAGGGCTTCTGCCTCTGACTCTTTGCCGACCCCCAACTGATCTTTCAACTTTTTCCTCTGATGAATAGATCAGTGTGGGGTCCTTCACTGGATCAACACCACTGTCTTCCTGTTGCCTGCTCCCCTGCTGATCCTCCCGTGAATTCAGTGACCTGTCCCTCCGCCTGACTTCAATCTGAGGCCTGCTCTCCCTGTCTCTGTTGAATGACCTAGATCTCAACAATTTGTAAGTGGACTGCAGCTTGGCCATCAAAGCGCTGTCCTTCCCATAAGCATTCTCTTTTTGTTGTTGAATAATTATTTCTGCTTGGTTTGCAGCCGGCATGCATCGCTCCTTGTTATCGCAGCTAGAGTACTGTACATTCTGACCTGAAGGACTAACATTTTCAGGGGTCAGAGAGGGTCTGTCTTTTCTGAGGTTAGCTAACACTGCAGGAGGCGGGGGCATGGCCTCCCTTCGGCGACCCCTGTCCAGACTTTGTGGCCGTCTCTGTCGTCCGTCTTCAGACCCTGATGCCTCATTCCCAGAACTGCTTTCATTCAGGTTTCCTTGGTTGTATCTGGAAGCAGTGGTACTGCTGGGTTGCTGAAAAGAGGAAGGTGGTCCTCCATTTCTACTGGACCTGTCAGTCAGAACCTGGGGTCTTGAGGGTAAAACATTAATATCACCCCTCATGGGTCCTTCTTGTCTTTGAGGCTGAGTAACAGAGGGAGTCTGACCCTCAGGGTCCTGTTCTGAGTCTCTTGTTATGTACCTTCTCCTTGGAGTTCGTTGTCTTGAAGCACGTTCTTCTGAATTAATTCCTTCTAACTGAGTATCTTGATATTTGGCAAGATCAGAATTTTCTTGAGGCAGACGATCACTGCTGCCCTCTCTTTGTGGATGTCGCTGTCTTTCTCCACTACTGGCCCTTACTGGATGTCCTTGTCTCTCGCGACTGCCCTCTCTACGTGTGTTCCTTGATTGGTCTCCACTATCTTGTCCCTGGGAATTGCCGTCCTGTTGTCCATATCTTTGTTGTTCACTAAACCCTACTCCCTGTGAATATCTCTCTTGATCTGTAGTCACCCCTCTTGGAGAATATCTCTGTCTCTCCTGGCTTTTCCCCCTTGGATGTGGGTATTGCTGTTCACCGCTGTCATTCCTTTCTCTGTGTCTATCAATGCTACCATCTCTTTGGGGATATCTTTGCTGGTTAAGATCTCCTTGAGGATATCTGTGTTGGCCTGGGTCTCCCTGAGGGTATCTTTGTTGGTTTGGGTCTCTCTGAGGATATCTGTGTTGATTGGGATCTCCTTGGTTAGGGTCTCCTTGGGAATATCTTTGTTGGCTTGAATCTCCCTGAGGATATCTTTGTTGGTTGGGATCTCCTTTGGGATATCTTTGTTGGCTAGGATCTCCTTGGGGATATCTTTCTTGGTTTGGATCCCCTTGAGGATTTCTGAGTTGGAAAGAGTCCCCCTTGGGATATCTCTGTAGGTTGGGATCTCCTTGAGGATATCTTTGTTGGTTGGGATCTCCTTGGGGATATCTTTGTTGGTTTGGATCTCCTTGATGATATCTTTGTTGGTTTGGATCCTCTTGAGGATATCTCTGTAGGTTGGGATCTCCTTGAGGATATCTTTGTTGGTTGGGATCTCCTTGGGGATATCTTTGTTGGTTTGGATCTCCTTGATGATATCTTTGTTGGTTTGGATCCTCTTGAGGATATCTCTGTAGGTTGGGATCTCCTTGAGGATATCTCTGTAGGTTGGGATCTCCTTGAGGATATCTTTGTTGGTTGGGATCTCCTTGAGGATATCTTTGTTGGTTGGGATCTTCTTGGTGATATCTTTGTTGGTTGGGATCTTCTTGGTGATATCTTTGTTGGTTGGGATCTCCTTGGGGATATCTCATATTACTGGGATCTCCCTGAATATGTCGTTGTCTTTCACTACTCCCCTCTCTTCGTCTCTGTCTGTCATAACTCCCTACCCTCTGGGAGTACATCTGTTGCCCATTTTCATTTCTCTGTGTCTGTCTCCCTCCTCTTCCTGACCCAGAATCTATGTTGATATAATGTTGGCCTGATTTATCAAATGGATTGACATTACTTTGGGGTGAACCTGTCCCTGTATTCTCAGATATGTGAAAATTATCCAAGCTTCTTGCTAAATCTTGTAAATTTTCCTGAGCCATATTTAAATGTTTATTTGACTTTTTTCCTTAAATCATGCCAGTGCCACTGCATGATTGATTCTTTCAATTACCTGCAATCAAAACAAATCTTTGAATAATAGGTACATGTATGTATTGAAAAAATTTTGGGGGAAAAATTGTTTATGGTGAAAAACTAAAGGCCAATATCAATGCATATAAAGAATGAATAAAGCCAACAATAAATTTTCTTTTAGCGCAAATCCAGCATGGGTGTACACACTACAGCCAATTTACCATTGTGTTGAGTGATGACACTTTCTAATCAGCGTGTATTTCAATTGGAATTCGCAACAAAGATTCTGATTGGCACATATAGACCCACCAATTTATCAAATGCATGCTAAAATATGCTGCTAACATGAGGAGACATATGTTGGAAAAAGAAAACTTATAATAAAGTTGTACTTGCAAGTAAAAAATTTCATGCAGAGTTATTTGAAAACGGGGCAATGTTTACGTACATCTTTAAAAACCCCAGAAAAAGTTCTCTGAAAGCAGGGATGGGCCCATACAGATTAAAGTCACAGACTGTACTTCGCTCATCGTTTATTGAAAATCGTTTACACCATAAAAAACAAGAAGCGATTACTGTGAGAACTCTTAGTCAATTTTTGCAGTGATTTAGTTTTGGCAGTCCTGATACAGAGTAAACAACACAGGTGGCAAAAGCCGCAATTGAGGCATAATTTATCAAAACCACGGTACAGGAAAGAGTGGGCATGTACTAAAACTGTCAATGAAAATGCTTGTTTTATAAACAGCAACTCACGATCCAAATCGTGTTGTCATTCAACGCATCAGTCGATCTGTCGCAGTGTGTACACCCATGCTGGATTTACAATAAATCAAAGCATCACACATCTCATAATTTATTTTCATGTTTTATCATAGCACATACAATTAAACATTGTCAAATTGAACTAGAAAGGAAAAACATTGTGATACTATAATATCAAAAGTAAAGGGGTTTAAATTCATGGGACCAAATGACGATAAACTGATGATAAACCAACTCACTTTGACAAATGAACATGATCATATATGAAATATTATACAAGATATCGAATTTCATCAGTATTTATGTTAAAATCATTCAAAATGTTATATTTAGAAACATTTGCGTTACATCTGTGATTTTGAAGTTCATTTGAAAAAAATATAAAAGAGTTTGTTGTCTAGCTGTCATAAAGTCATTGATACAAAAAAATAATAGTGCAAGCTGTGCCTCATGTGCAGTCAATCAATTTATCCGAATTTGAAAAGAAGAGGAGGAGAGTAAGTTGTGATTAAAAAACCCACTTATTTCTAGCTTATAAAAAGTTAAAGACATAATGATCATGACCAGCTCAGTGCCAGCTGATGACAATGTAAGTAGAAATATTCGAACACATGTGTAATTCCAAACAACATATGTAAATATACCATGCATGCTTCAAATGAATGTGAAAATTATGTAAAGTAGAATATGTTCGGCCATTCACTTACGATAAGTCAAATAATAGAAATGAAAACTTACAAAGTTTGACAATTCCCTGCATGTTTATACATTTTCGTTTCCGGTAGTATAATCATAGGACCAATATGAGACCGAATTCGTAAACATTTAAAAATTCTTGTTCATTTCATGGTTAGCTATAAATATACAGATGAGCTACGTTGCTAGCTACAGCATTTAAAATAAATTGAAATATCTATTGATATGTGCTAATACAAATATTAGATTTATGTTTGTTTCCTTCGATGTATCAAATTTTACCCCTTGTAATTAAAAAAGCAGGAATACCGAACCCGGTGTTATTGAACTTGAAAGTGAAAGTAAACGCGGAATTTCGAATTAGACGATATCGGATACACAAAAAATTCAAAGATTTTGAAAAATGAGACCTAGATTTATGAACATTTTTCGTTTGTGTAGTAGACTTATTCCACATAAACAGGTAATGTTGATTTACGAATAATATTCTGGTTTTGACAAATAATGTAATACACAATGTTTGTGTTATTTTTACTTACAACATCATCGGAATGCCTGGGTTTTTTTTTTTTCGAAAGTACCATCATGAAACTAAATCATTTTTAGCCAGTAAAAATTATTTCAAGCAAAACGCGAAACTTGATTCTTAATATTATCATGAAGTTTACTTCAAAATAGAATCAATAGACATTAAAAAATACATAAGCTTTGGTTAAAATAATTACAAATTACAAATATTCTTGGTTTCATAAGATTTTGAACTTTTTGAAGCTAAGTTGAGTGTATCGATTTTATTCTTTGGGTTTTACATATTTTTTTTAGCAACCATATATGCAACTGGCAGTGCTCTATTGATCAAAAATGCTGAATTATGGATATGTTAAAAAACAATAACAACAACAAAGCACACAGTTTTAGGCAATGTATATGAGGTTAACTTCATTTCTCTTTTATTTTTATCCATACTTAGGAATCAGATTTCTAAAGAGAAAAAACCCCAAAGGATTTGCCATCATGAGGCATATATAGCTGCATAATATAGCCCTCAGGCTCTCCCGAATTTTTATAGACCCAATAACAAGGATGTTTTGTTCTCTTTTTTTTATATTAAACAATTATTTGTCTGGAGCTTTGCTGCAGCTAGATCATCTTTTATGCTGACAACTAACCATCTTCTATTGTGCAATGTACCTGTACCTGTTTTACTTTTGAGTTAAAATTACAAAAACTTTTATTTATAGATGCCACATCTTGCCAGAGAACTCCCATGTTATGTTAAGAACATTACATTTATTCATCCAGCAGCACATTTTTCAACAGGATCAATTTTACAGAAGTATGTACACCTTTTAATTAATTACATGGTACTATTTCTCATTTCACATAAAAAATAACTGATAACTGATACTAAGAAAATTGATGTAAGTCCTTGTATAAATAGGTCTGTGATATTGTTTGCAGTGGTCAGATGTCCGAGATGGACTATCACATAGTGGCGGATGAAACCATGGACTCTCTTACCGAGGCATTTGAAGATATTGGAGATACTTTGCCATGTGATCCTGAATATGATGCTCAGTACTCGGTACCTACTATATCAGATTTATTCATTGGTTTAAAAGAGAGAAACTGTTGAATTAGAGTCGCTTGGTTTTATAAAGCAAATATTAGGCCTATATCTTATATTTCAGTAATACTTTGGATCTTAGTACATGTATCTCAGTTATCTGAATCATTTAAACTCCACATTAACTTTATGCTTTGTAAAGTGGTACTGGTAGGTATCAGTGTTCTTAATTTCAATCTAAAGGAAAACTTTAATAGGGCATAAAACTTTTACTGTGCAGTAAAAAAAAAACAACAACAGCATTTATGGGATTAATTTTGCAGAAAAATGTCAAATGGTTAACATACATGTAGTGAAAGTAAAACCAGTGTGTAAATTTGCCAATCTACAGAACTAGCATGGTTTAAGACAAAGTTCTGATTGATTTGGCATAAGCATCCTAGATATTCAGAGGAATATCCTACAACAGTCTGCTGGTTTATCATAATCTTGAATGATTGATATGAAAATGTTTGTAGAAACCATCAAATTAATGTTTAATCCCCCTTCATTCTCTTACTCTTAAGTTTTAGCTACTATTTACAATAAACCGTAAATTATTCTTTAGGTCTGCATTTTGAATTTAAATTTCAAAACTTCTTTTTTTTATCATAAATATAAGAGTGGAGTACTGACTGTTAAAATCAGCGAGAAAGATGGTACATATGTAATCAACAAGCAACCCAGTAACCTCCAGATCTGGCTCTCCTCTCCCATCAGGTAAAGAAACTTAGCAACCTACTGTATCAAGTACTGCAGATTTCTAATTTTTTGTGTGCACTTAATTCTGCAGTTACCTCATTTTGCATCGAATCACAAGAATGAAACTTTTTATTTTTATAATATCATATACATCATATATGTATCTGTAGTTTACAACTGTCAAAAAAAAAATAGCAAGATCTTAAAATCTGCAAGGGATGCTTCTTGCAACTTTATGCCTATTTCAAATCCTTGCACTTACTTAGAAATCTACAGTATCCAACTGAAAAGGGTTATTTGATACATTCACCTTTATGGAGCAGTTTCAGATATTTATTATCCTTTTATCATACTAGGATACATTGTGTATAACAAAGTAAAAAAATTATTTTGCGGGGGTCCTATAGTGATCAGTCTGTCTGTCCGTCCTTCCATCCATACATCCTTCCATCCATCTATCCTTCCATCTGTCTGTCCATCCAAGATCTCTTGTCAAGAGCATATCCTCTCTCCCCTTTGCTCAATCTGGCTTATACTTCACCCACAGAGTGCCTTTGGGTAAAGAGTGTGCATTTACCTTGAACCATGTTTCTAGGTCAAAGCTGAATAATATGCAGAATAATATGAAAAATCCTTTTCTGGAGCATATCTTCTTTCCCCTTAGTCCAATTTAACTCAAACTTCACTCAGAGATTGTATATAGACAAAGGGTGTGCAGTGATCTTGAATGAAGTTTGTAGGTCAAGGTCATATTTGATCATGCAAAAATTCTTTTTTTTCAGAGCATATACGGTATATTCTCTGCTTAACCCCATTTGGCTCATACTTCACATAAGCAGAGCTTTTGAGTAAAGGGTGTGCAGTGACCTTGAACCAAGTTTTAAGGTCAAATGTGAAGGTCATATCAGAATTATATGAAAAATCCATGTCTGGAGCACATCTTTTATCCCTTTGGTCCAATCTCACTAGGCACATATGAGGGTCAATCAAAAAATACGAAGACAATGTGGCTGTCTATCATATTTTTTTCATGAAAGTCATACTTAACAGTTTAATCTGTGCATCAACTTTTATGTCATTGATATGCGAAGTGTAAGTCCATTTGATGAAACGGTATTTTTGTTACCCCTTTTTAAAAACAACATGTTTTGTCACCACGGCGCACGGTAACGTTCAAAACATGACGTCAAGATTAAACACGCACATTTTATAGATATACCCCATCTTTATATCACGCTTGGTCTCTTGTGCCTTTCTCCTTACAATTTAAAATGGCACTGAACCACTTAGCATCTTATTTCCACACATTTGTTCGAGAATCATAAGTTAGTTCTTCGAAGTTTTCATTTTCTAACTGTATATCTATTAGTTTGCAGTAAGGATAACCCTGAACGTCGGTTGACGTTACTTATTTTTTGACCAAATATTTACAGATATTCTACTCTCTCTCGGACTGTTTTATATTCAAAATACAATTACCACCACCCCCACAAAATTTATTACAGTTAAACACAAACTTGCAAATAATTGATGACTTATTTTTTGCACCATTGAGCTATGACAAAAGTCTTCATATTTTTTGATTGACCCTCGTACTTCACTCACAGCGTGCCTACAATCAAAGGGTGTCCGGTGACCTTGAATGATGTTTGTAGGTAAGATGTCAAGGTCATCTTGGATCATGCAAAATTCACATTAACAGAGCTTTTGGGTTAATTGTGTGCATTGACTTTATAATTTGAACCAAGTCAATGTGACGGTCATAGCGGATCAGTTTTAGACTGTAGATTATTTCACATTTGCTTAATCTTGCTCAGATTGAACAAAAATGCCTGTATGTAAGGGGTAATAAGATTGAATTAAAATGTCTATGCCAGCTGGAAAATATTCTGAAATGCTTTTCATCCATTATTTAAGCAGGGCCCTTTGAGATGGTCACCATCTCAATGTTGTCTAGTTTTAGATTGTTTTACAAGCCATTTAAATTTTCATTCTTTTTTCTTTTTATAAGCATGTATTTATTGTAAATTAGCTTCCATACCAAATGTATTCTCTTTTAATGATATAAATGTAATTCTGGTATAAAAAGGGAGGCAAATAGCTAGTGTGTAATATTGTAATATCAAATGTACCAGTGAGGTTTACTTTTTTTGAGAGAAAATTCTAGAACCTTTGCCCACTCCTTCCAATTAATTCATCAAATCAATAGTCTGCATGCAAACTTTTATTTTTGGCTTTGCAGTGCCACAAGATTATCTATTTCATCATGTCTATTTGTATTGTACTAGCTGTGTTTTATCTCTGATTAAACAGTGGCCCATTCCGCTATGACTTTGAGGACGGAACATGGGTCTACAAAAGAACATCTCGGACTCTGCATGAATTATTATCGGATGAAGTGTCCAAAGTCTTCAATACTCCAATTGACTTTACCAAGTGTTCTTATGGATCTCGAAGGAAGAGCTAGCTGCAATCAAGGACGAACTGCAAACATTTACAATATTGTTTTTTTATTGTTATGACTCAGATAAAATATGATGGAATCAAACGTAACAATAAACTGTTAGAGAGTTGTCTTTCTTTGGTCATCAACTTGACAAATTCTTACTAATATTGTGTCCTAGGGCCACAAATAAAACACACTCCTCATACACCATATTGAAAAAAGTGACATTATTCCTATCACTTGAAATGAATTATACTGTCTATATGATAAAGAAATTATCAATTTCTGTAGCTGGTGATCTAAGAGGAATGATAAAGAAATTATCAATTTCTGTAGCTTGTGATCTAAGAGAAATGAATTATATATACTGAATGATAAAGAAATTATCAATTTCTGTAGCTTTTGATCTAAGAGAAATGAATTATACTATTTGATAAAGAAATTATCGATTTCTGTAGCTAAGAGAAACAGAAACAAATGATATGTAACGTTGCAAATTTATTCAGTGAAAAAAACCCCACAAAAATGTTCATACATGTAGTAAAAAAAAATTTCCAGTTTAATATGCTATATTTATTATATCACACAGGTTATCAAATTTGTTAAAATGGTAATATCTAAGACCCCCCCCCCCCCCCAAATAAGGAAGTTATCATTTGATAAGTGCTAATGAGGGGAAAAATTTTAACATTAATATATCCATAGGTTTTCAAATTATGATTTTTTTAAAATGAAACTTTGGACAATTTTTAAATGATACTTCAACCGTTTGCATCCTTGAATTTCAAATCTTATGTAACACTTTTCAGGCTTGGTTAGTATGATCCTTTGAAGATTCATGTACCTGTATGTATATAGTGCCAATTAGTTTACCTTGAAAATATTGAAAATAGAAGTTTTAAGCTTGGTAAAATATGTACAGTACTATAGATACACAACTATGACAATTGCACCATAAAAATAATAACCAGAAAATCTATACTGTCAATGATTTTAACAAGCTATTCTAAGTCAGTCTCTTGTACATCTATTGAGTTCCATTGAACCATATTAGTTAAGACACTTGTAAGATGAGATTATTGGGTGTAACCTTAATGTCAAGATTTCACTTCTGACCAAACTTGAAGGCAGCTCTTCCTGAGATATATTGGCACATTCTTGTTTACTGGCAATACCAATACAAGTGGGTTTTTTTTAAAGGGGCTTATACGTACTCGTCTTCTACAAAATTTGAACTCTTTAAAAACAGTTATACTCAAATTCGTAACTTTTTTTCAATGACAGCAGCATTAATTGAATTATTTGACGATGTATCGTTTAATTCAATTTGGTTTAATTCTCTCATTTTTATTAAAAAATTAAGTTTTATTGCAGGTCGCAAATGATGTATATATATATTCTTTAGCAAGTGAGAGGTTTTGAAAAAGATGTTTACATCTTATGCCCATTTAATTAAGGATGGTGGTTTTCATTTAAAAAAAAAATATACAATCCCAGCTGGTAGCAAAAAATTAAATGAATTCAAAGCGAGATAATAATGTTTTGTCTCCATTTCTTTTTCAAAATTATCAAGTCCTCACAAAGATTGCAAGATAACTAATTAATTCAGTTTAATGATGAAGATTTATTAGGTGTGAGAAATTTACTTTGGAATAGCTTTAATTCTGACATAAAATATGCAAAATGCTCATGTACCTATGAGACCCACCCCCCAAAAGATTTGGTGGAAATGCATCAAATTTGTTGAAACTGAATTGAATTCTAGCTCTGATTAATATTGAAGACTCTTGAAATATGTTCTGTAAAAGCGAAAGTTATTATTCCTTTTACTTATTAAAACATTTAATCTGAAAATCTTCTGGAAACTCAATAAGTGGGTACTTAGGAAGATGCTCTATTTTACCCCAAAAAACTAGCAAATTGAAGAACTCAAAGTGTGTATTGCATAACAGGTTTTTCACTAGTTTCCCCAACTCGATTCAAGGAAGGAAACATAGCTTCACAAACAGGAACAATGCAAGTTTAGAGACGCGGTAATATTTGTTGTGCCTTCACAAATGGTACCAGGAACACCAGGTCTTGGTGAATCTTAATAGGATGCTACATTTGATAGTTTTCGTAGTAAAGAGGGGTTTCAAAATAATTTGTTCATAAATTTAATTTAAGACTCATCTTCTAATTAATTGCATGATCAGTTTTATTGGTTCTCTTGTCATATTTGGCAAAATCTAGAGTACCAATATTTTTTTTATCCTTTTTTTGTGTGAAGTGAATTTCATTAAAAATTGTTAAGTCATATGCGTATATGAATAATTTTTTGGCTATAAATTTTGTACATATTTGCTGGAGAATTACAGCAGGGAATTAAACTGGCATATGTAACACTTCCACACCACTAATGTTGTGTTTAGTTATCTAAATATCTCAGTCTTGAGCTGTAATGATTACACGGTATCTCTGGCATCAAAGTGTAAGGTTTAACATGATGAGCCATTGCTTTTGTGTGGCCCCTTGATGTCGATAGAGAATTGATCTAACTAAAGGCCAAATCATTGACACATCAGAGTGCAATATAAGTAGATTAAATAAAAATCAGACCATAGTTGATTCATTTTTTTTGTTCTTACAGGGAACAGTAATTTACATTGTAAATTTCATCCTAAATTGGTCAGAGGGGGAGTCAATATAATCAACTCATAAAATAAATTATTTAAATTAACAAAGTCAGCAGATCATTGAATAATCTGGGGGGGAAAAGCAATTACTTGAGTGATTAAAAAAAAATGATTAGCACCAATTGATATAAAATAAAAAAAGGTATGCCAAGGTCACATTTATTCTACGTGTGAATACGATAGAGAATAAGAGATATTCAAGTCAGAATATAATTTAAGCAAGAGTCAAATCAATATTTGTTAGCTACATTGTAGTACAGAGATTTTCAAAAGAAAATATATTGGAATGCCCCCCCCCCCCAAAAAAAAAATACTGAGGATTCCGTTAGATTTGCACTGGAAATCATGCATATTTTGTGCTCATTTTCAGACATATTTATTAATATGTTAAACATGCATATAAAGGAACTTCTTTGCAAGTCATTTTTAAGGTGGGACACATTAACACATTAAGAAAGAATGTACATTCATAAAAGAAGTCGATATGATTTGATGATCGAGAAATAATTTTCCTTCAGTCTTCTAAATTTTATTTAGAAAATTTACCAAAGAATGGGAAAAGATCTGATGGGGAAACTTTTCTTTTCTTTTGTAGCTCAACTTGGTCAAAAGGTCAAGTGTGCTTTGAAAATATCCAGCATCTGTTCTCCTTAACTTCTTCTTAAGAGGACTTGGCTAATTTTTACCAAACCTGGCACAAAACATCCTTATTTGAAGAGCTTTTAAGTTTTAAGTCAAAAGATTAAGGGTCACACCACTTTTCAAAGTGAGATAAGCAAAATATGTAAATAGATAGGTTTTTAAAAATATCGCCTCACCCCCAAAAAAAACAAAACAAAAAACCAGAACAAAACAAAAAAGACCAATCTAATCAAAATGTTTGCTTTAATCTTATTCATTTATGATATACATGTAGGTTATTAATTACCAGCTAATTTACCATAAGTCATACCAAGGATATTTTTTCCCCTTTTTCAACTGGGTTACCAATATAAGCTTACAATGGCAGAATTCTGATTAAAAGCAGCAGCAGCATCAGTAACATGTCATAAAAACACACATCCATGTATTCTTCCGTAAGATTAAAGAGATATGATTTAACGTTTTGTATGAATACAACCGAAATCTCTCGGAAGACACCCAAGAGCTGTTCCAAGCAGGCATCAAGCCAATTCTCACCACTGATGATCGCAATCACTAAGAAAAACAAGACAAAATATCTGTTACAACAATTTTATTGACCAGAAATATGCATTATAAAGCCATAACAATATCATTCATCAAACAAAGTGGTAGGAGATCTCTAGAGTGTTTTAATTATTGGCTCATATTTGATTTATATAGCACAGACACATGGACATTGATCAGCTAGAGATCACTAGGTCAAAGGAAAAACAAGAAACCACCCAGAAATCCGATACATGTACTAGTCGTTTAGTTTTGATTTCTTTGCTGTTTTTTTTCTCGGTTGGTAACAATAATTAAACACTAATTCAAACAAAACAGACTAGAAAAATGTTACCAATGAAATACTGTGAAACATTCTCGGGTTATTGGTACATAAACAGGTTACTGCACATGGTTCATGAACTTTCATTGTAATTAACCCTCTATATGAACCAGAACCTGTTTGTTATTATATTATCATCTATCTAGTGAGTTTCTGGTTGGTGTAAAAGATATGGTGTACTGTACAAGGCTTTAATTTTGACATTTGCATACTTGCATGTAATCAGTGCAAGCAATTATAAACATGATTGTACTTAATTAAAATACATTGATTCTCGCCTTGCATATTTTGACAAAGTGAGAGTAAAAGAGATTTTTCATTTAAAAAACTTGTTGATGGAAAATAATTAATTCTTTAAAATGTTGTTGAATTTAAAAAATTTACCATGTATTATGTCATGCCTTGCCATAGAAATCAAAACACACAAAAATGCCATTTATGCTGCTAAAAGTTCTTATCACTACAAAAATTAATTAGGATAAAAAAGATATTGAAAACAGTAAAACATTAATCTTGTACAAAATATTCAAAAAACAAAAGGAAAAAAATCCTCAACACTTTTTTGATTAAAAAAAATTAAACAAAATGAAATTGTTGGCTATAACCATATCAGCACTATATTAATCAAAGGCATGTTCGTTTGTATAACTGCATTGCATGGAGAAAACTCACGTTTTCGATCAAAATGCTGAAACTACATGTAAGTACACTGTACCAGTGAAGAAACAATTCAAAAAATATAAGGCAAACAAAGAGAGGTGGGTGGAAAAGAGGAACACAGATCTTCTGTTGTATACAAGATGAACATTTCATATCTATAGCTTCAACACCACCGGTTTGACGTTGCATGGTGAAACTTTGAAAAGATAAAGTTTGACACGAAAAAGGCCACTTCATGGATTAAAAAGAAAAAAAATTTCCTTGTATTAAATCTGCTGCAGACATACATCTTCAAGTTAACACTTTTGTGTGTATGGAAAAAAAATTGATAATGTTTCAAGTTTTGAAAAAAAAAATCCTTTTATGTGATTATGTGAAGTTTTGGAAATTACCCCTTTCATAACATCAAGTATGTACTTAAAATTCCACCTGTTATGACAATAATAAAACATTTAGTATATAATACATAATCCACAAGGGCACAAGACCAGCTTGTATAACATCCAATTGAATGTTGTCAAGAGGACATATTTACATCAATATTCCACATCCTGACAAGAAACATTATATCATTCAAAAATCTTTATTCTTTAATTCATTGCAAGAAAAAAAAATTAGGGGGGGGGGGGGGTTAAAATTTGCAGGCATAAGACCGTTTTTTACAGGGGAACAAGACTTGGATATGTTAAAAGTATACCATTAATTGGATAATGGTAATATTAAATATAATTTTGACGTAAATGCATAAAGATAGCTTGCCGAAACAGCATAGTTCCATAGTAATAAAGTTTAAAAAAAAATTACTGACAAAATCTTACAATGGTGTACAGTTGACAATAAGTGTTTCTTAACAGGAAAAATGGTTTACAAGCATGTTCACTGAATTTCTGGCACAAGGGAATAAAATGAAGCTGCGCGATAGCATGAAATGACCAGAGATTGGAAAACCCCTAAATGCAGTGGCCTGTTTGCTTGTCTTTCCGAGGGGCTCTATGCTGATCTTTTTCTTTGCAGTCCATTATCATGATGATGAAAAAGATGAGAATTAAGTGAAATGCGGGTTTTTATTTACAATGAAGTAGTGGCTATGTCTTGGAAACAATGAAGGCACAATCACTTTCTGCAACACATAAAAGTCCTGTGTATAAATAGTCCACAGAATATTTCATTCCCCCCAAATAACAATATATATTAAAGTCATTTTTTATAATATAACTGTCAGTACATCTAGAACACTTTTCACTAATCAAATCACTAGCTACCACACTCGGCCATCACTAGGTGGGCCACCCACCCACACGCTGTCTTTTTAGATGTGGTCCATCATAATCTAGTGGGTGGGGTGATATCCCCGTGGGTGAGGAACTGTTACTATGTGTGTGATTTAAGTTCTGAACTGGTGATAAATGGCCCGGCCCTGCAGACGAGGGGGGTCGTAGTGAGTGGTGGTTGGAAGGGGTCGTCGACTCTCGGGGTGGGGAGATGGGCTCACTTTTGATAGATGAGAGTACATTCTGATTCATTGTATTCACTGCTAATGGAGAAAGGTGTCCAGATCTACAACAGACAGAAAAAAAAGTTTCATGTGTACATTCATCAACCGAGAAGTCACTGCAATGCAAATCAGTATGACATGCTGCAAGAAAAACTGAGCAAGAAATCTAAAGAGTTTCAACATTTAATCACAGAACCCTTACCCAGGCATGCCATGAAGGTTTTGACCCCCTCCTCCCCCTCCTGGAGGTATTCCTGAAGTAAGAGATCCCCCGTGATGACCCCCACCATTATTCCATGGTGAATGGTTGTAATTTGACATGTGACCTGTTAAGTCTGCTGAATTCACGTTGTAGTCATCTAAAAGAAAATTAAAGATTTAGTAGGAAATGCCTAAAATAAGCATGCAGTGAAAAATTTAGAGCTATTTTGAATATATTTCACTTTTACCACAATATGACCAAAAAAAAATTGAATAGCACATTCTATTTTTCAATGTCAGTTGTCTAGACAATTTTGGAACCCTCTGATGAGGCCCCCATGGCAGCGACACCGGCAGCACACTTACTGTGATAGGATGTAGGTAGAGGGGACGGATAGCTGTTGCCTGGGACACTAGGTGTTGTTAGTGATACTGCTGGGTTTGATAGAGAGGAACTTGGGCGTCCCTAAAAGAACGTGTAGAATCATGTTTAAAACAGTGAAAATAACAACTTTTTGTTCCTTGTTTATACAATTTGAAAGTAAAAAAAAAATCACGACAATATCCGACTTCAAAGTAAACTATAGCCCTTCATTGTCAGTGTGATACTTATTGGTACTGAAAATGTTAATACCTGTAATGTCAGTGAGGTGAAGGTAGCATGTGTTTAATTAGTGGGTCACTTAAACTACCTGTAATACATACCATATCTAAAAGGTGTAATTACTTGTATGTTTAGCAAGGTATCTTTACCAGTAATAACTGGGAGTTGTAATTACCAGTAATGCTAGTGAGGCGTAATTACCAATAATGTTAGTGAGATATAAATACCTGTAATGTGAAGATAGTGTAATTATGTAGTGAGGTGTAATTACATGTAATGTTACTGAGTTGTAATTACCTGTAATGTTCAAAGATAGAGACAGTGTAATTACCTGCAAGTCTGGACTGACCAGTCCATTGTGCGAGTTGCCCATCATTGGACGACCCATGGGAGGCCCCCTGGAGGGAGGAGACTGTCTCGATTGTCTGTTGACCATGGCTCCAGGGGAAGGGCAGGGGGAGGCTCTGTGGGGGTAACCATTGGGAGCAGGTGAAGAACTACTCATCTCCATCATTCCACCTATAGAAAACCAATCAAATGAAGATGACATGCAAGTAAACCAGCAAGATATTCCATACTTTTTTGATTTCGCTTTCGTTGCAATTGCTACGTACCAGTAGAATTTGGCCGCGGACTATGGTGGACCGGAGGGGGCTGGAGCAGCCCCGGACCTGAGTTGACCTGAGAGGGATGCTGTGGGGACATTCCGTGCCCTGACAGAGGCTGGTTCATGTAGTTGTGGATGGGGATACCTGAGGTCAAGCCTGGGGGCATCCCTGGACCTGGGTATGGGGACATGTTCTAGTAATAGAAATACAACAATCAAGGACATGTCCAAGTACACGTAATAGAAATACAACAATCAACATGGGGATTGTCAAAACACTGGACTGAACTTGTACAAAAAAATAAAATTCCTGCATCCTCACTGATAAACTTGCTTAATTGATGCACCAGCTCCCTCCCTTATTTGAAACTCAGACTGAGAATAAAGCTGTAAATCCTTCGTTAGTTCATTATACTAGGGATGCTCACCCTCTGAACGCCCTGGTAGCGCTGGTAGTCGTCAGCCATTCTGTTTGTGTGCTGGTTGTTGTACTTCTCCTCGGAGGTCATCGAGTTACTGTACAGGTCGCCCTCAGGATCAGGGCTCTCACACCCTTTGTGTTCCTTTTTGTTCAGAGCCTATTGAAAAAGAAACAAGAAGTTCATAATCTGTTATCCTTCAACAAGAGACTTGTTCTATCATTGAATCATTCTATCATTAACTAATACAGCTAGTAATTGGCTATCAAAAAACATTTTCCCCGTATAACAATGGACATCTTCCTTCAGAAAGAAACTGGAAAGCAAGGTTTATACAGACAAAGGTACAGATTTTGCTTATGAATAAAGGTGTGAGAGAGCAAAAATAGATGTCTTATACGTAGGTATAACAAACTTCAGATAATGATCTGTGTGATATCAATAAAATGACCAGATGGTTGTGGCCATTTTTAGACTGTATTAATCTCCTTGAGAAGAAGAGCTCTATATGAAGCTATATAAAAAAATCATTCAATCTTAAATCTAAAATACTGGAAAATTTTCTTTACATAACAATGGATTTTAGCCTGATGAATTATATATCCAAATATTTAAGGTAGATCAGAAGGTTAATTTAACTGTTGACAAGTCTCCTTCACAAGGGCTCACCGGGTACTGGAGTACCCTAGCTGGTACTTCATTGAACAGGCTTCATCAAAGTCAATTAAATCATTGAGGAATAAACAAAAGGTTGTTTCCCTGAAGTCTCCCGTGTTGTGATGTAAGAAATCCTGTATTTGTAACCAAATACCTTAGCTTGTACGTAATGCATCAGAATGCGCACTACAGACAAATGTCTGCATTAATAATAAGTCATCTCTGTTTTTAAAATGTAAATTAATTTTTAAAGAGAGTTATATGTCACGTTTATGAAAAAAAATAAAAATAAAAGAAAGATATTAAAATCAAATGTGCTCTAAGCTACCTTTAGCAAGTAAAAAAATCTGTTTGTATTACATGTATTACTTGTTTAAGTATTTATTTCCTCCTTGGATTATCATAACCACGTCTAACAATTTTAAAATAGTAACTAATGGCAATAAACATTGGGGGCAAATAAATACGTTTTTGAAAAAAATAAAATAAAATAAAAAGCGTGTGTAGGATCATGGTTTAATTTGACACTGTGTCCACTGTACCTCGTTGGGTAGCCTTGCCAATTCATTGCAATGTTTACCGACTTTAGAAAGTTTCCCTGCACTAATATTTGTTTAAATTGACAGACAAATTTTCTCTTTAATGTGCTATTGATTGTGACCTGAGCGAGTGGTTTCACCTCTGAGTGACTACTCCCACTAGCCAAAGAGAAAGGTAGAGAGAAGATGATAAAAGCTTGGGACACATCACTTCGGTTATGTGTCTTGCAAAGTACTTTTATAAAACAGCTCTGACATCACCCAACCTTCATGCAACACACCATGTAAACAGCCTATGCTCCTACACAATCAATTTGTGGAACTTTAACCATCACAAAATGTTCTCCGGGGAGGACAATTTTTGCTCAGAATTCTAACACTATATTGAATTTCAAAAAGATGAAAATTGTAGTCCCACATCAAACTACATGTACTTTTAATAAAATCTATATTTTCACATAATTGCAACAAGAGAATTTTTGGGTATTTTTTTTTTTCAAATTTACTGAAAACCCTGTAGAAGATTTGTATGATTTGTATGCAATACATGTCATCAATATGTATTACAAGTGAATTGGTTTTGAAGGATCTGACTTAGATATGGTCATTGTCTACCTAAAGACATAAAAACCAAGTGATTTTAACACATAACCAAGACGATAACGGTTTACAAAGGCAGCAAGCCAAATAAGGCTTTATGTCGGCTGCTCACAACCAGTAGAAATAAACATGTCATTTCCTTTTCGTATTTTTGCCATCTCATAAAAAAAAAAAAAAGAGCATTTTATGATGCACTGTTTCAGTTGGCATTATCAATAAGTTTGTCGGTTGGGCCATGCTGTAAGTTGTTGGGTACGGGAGTCGGAGAAATGGGTGTACATTTGAGACTTGCCTCAATGATGTCTTTATTGGTGCGGCTCTCGTGCGGTTCGTTGTACTCAGTGTATTTCAGCAACACGTTGTCCATGTCGGTGCTGGCGTACTGAAACAGCTTGTTGGCGCTGTTGAAGATGATGAGAGCAATCTCACAGTCGCAGAGGATGCTCAGCTCATACGCCTTCTTCATCAGACCAAACTTCCTCTTGGTGAAGGTTACCTACAGTCAAAAGAGATGCAAATCAGAAAATTATCAATCAAACATCATTTTTAGATCATGAATCCTTATTGAAGGAAGGGTCTGGGTTGTTGCTAAAAATCCACCTATAAAGATGGTTAAAAACCAAATGAATAAAGAATAGATAAACCCCATGAGGTACAAGTGAAGCAAAACTAGTTCAAGAAAACTTATATAAGAAAAAAGTTTTCTTGAATAACCTCAATTCATGCAACCTAAATTTTATGCAAATCAAACTTGATGGATATCAGGCGCTGTTGAGTTTATTTTGTTTTGCACAGTGAAAATCTGTGATGAAGATCGATTGGTATTTCCTTCAAAAGTAGTCGAATAAGTAAACGAAAATGAACCCAAAACAACAGCCCAGTAATACTACTATATTTATGAATAATGTAATACTGCCTGTTGCCAAATAATTAACAAAGATAAATTTTTGAATAAACATTGAAAACAGCATGGAATTACTGGGACTGATTCTGTCGGGCCAGCCAGCTTTGTCAAACCCCCGGCTCGGTTGTATGACAATCCCAACGAGTCGTGTTATCGAGCTGAGCTGTCATAATTACACCCACCCCCTTAACCAATTCTGCCATCACCAAATGCTTGTCTCTCCATTGGCATGGCATCAATTGTCAACTGAATGGGCCATCACAGAGACAGTTATGTAATCTGCAGGTGCCTGTTGTGAGGTAAAAGGTCCTGCACTCTGAGGACAGGTGCAGTCGGTTATTATAAAGCCCCTCACAATGGCTAGTGCAAGACAATTCCATTGCTTGCCCTTAATTCCTAGTTCCTACAAACTTCCTCTCAGTCCCAAAAATCCACCCACCAATCAAAATGTAGAACTGTCACTTTTTTCAGAGCTATATGTATTTTTATATCACAAATATTCCTTACAGCAAGATGTTAAAAATAAAACAACCAACCCTTCAAGTCTTATTTATAACTTTCCATACATATTCCGTAACCTTTGTAAGCAATATAGAGCTATTTTGCCGACAAAAATCAACATCTCTTCACCACTTCAGACATTTTGTATTTAAGGCAGAAATTATGTCATGTAGAAATTCAAGCCCGGGGACAGTTTATCATTTTCATAATAATTTCTTTCTTATTAAAAAAAATGTGTATCAGGCTAATTTTGACACATACTATTAAATATCTATTTCATGCATGAATTAAAAACAAAATTGAAAATCCAAACATTTTGGAACCAATATTTCATTTTCTCTAAAAAGGTCTTATGACATCTAAGAGCTAATACGATGAAATAATTTTCAGAAGATATTACTTTAACCATCTAACAAATAAAACTTTGGTGTGAAAATCTACCTTAAAACAGATATATCACAGGTCTTACACAAAGATAGAGAAATCACATCACATTTTAAACAGCATATGGACCAATCTCCTCAATTTGAGGACATTCTGGACTTAAACTAATATTGAAAACACCCACAAAATCCTCTCACGGTAATGTGCCTTAAAAGAAGTAAAGCACTATATTCAAGAACGAAAAAAATAATTATTTGATCTCCATTCTTACTTGTCTGTTTCTTTCATCGCCGATTCGTGAGATTTGGATTTTTTTCCGGCCCATCTTCCCAGGAACCTTGGCACCCCCTCTGATATCGGAATCTGTCGCCACCTCTATTTTGTCACCTGATCTGTACACGACTCTGTAAACAAGAAATTAAAAAACTATAAGTGAAAACTATAATAAACAGTCCAACTTGTTCCTGAGAATGTAGAACAACATACATTGGAAGAATTCATGCACAGTCACTGTGCACAAGCTGTCAGCCTGCAATTCTTGGCCTCAATTGGGCTTTGGATGTCATTTACCGAGATAGATGAAGTCTAGCTCCAGTATATTGCATAGTGCAGTTATCTACTCTCTGTTGTATTGGTTTCTAAACTCATTATGGACTTGCGTCACTTCATTGATCTTACACTATTCTACAATGCCATTGTCATCAGTGTTAAAAACAAGCCAGTTTGCTCACATACCAAATGCTGCCTGCTTTGATCTATTTCTGACAATAAAATAAAACCTCCACCAGCCACAATCTGACCCATTATTCACTAAATCATACGTCAAAATTCCAAGGTTTTCATTTCGAAGAATACCAATGTCCACATAAATTATCGAAATTTGAAAATCTTCAATCATTTAGACTGTGACAGTATTAAGCAGTTTAAAAGAAACTTTTGAAGCTGATGACCAAAGCTTTGACAATAAAGCGGCCACTTTTCTTTTCATCCAAGTGTAACTGACACACATTTAAGAACATCATCCATCATTTGTTTTCCCAATCTCTTTTATATTTTGTATGCTCATATAGATAAAACCTAGTAAAACAAGGACCTCGTGAAACAGAAACACAAAGGCCAATAGATATGGGTCATTAGCAGGTGGGCCACTAACGGATGTTTAAAAATGTCTCACGAGTGATGGATGGAACTCACAATATACCAGGTTATATTTCTCTATTGCGTTGGACCTGATCAGAATTATGTCCCTTCTTACGCATTTATGCAGAACAAAATTTCATTATCGCACAGAGTATTATCAATTACGAGCTCCACCTTGACATTAATTGCTTTTATAGAAAGAAAAAAAAAGAGAGAGAAAATATTGAAGGTAAGATTGCATGTCAAATAGCCTTTCAATAATTTTTCTGTTCATGCAATGAAATAGTCAAAATAAACTCCGATATACTATAACCTTCAATTTTTTTTAACTTGTGTCCAACGTATCACCACGTACGTAACTAACCTAATTTTTTTGTTTTACACGATGTAGATTAAACAATCTTAATCATGTGCTAGCTGATCAAACAGAATTATGCAGGCACCATGCAATCACTTGATATTGTTCGATCATTCCATGCAGAGGAATCAGCTCTCTACCAAGGAAGGCAATGGTTGCACAGTGGAGAAAAAAATACCCCTTGTTTATTTATCATTAATTCAACAATCATATTGATTAGGAGTTGCATGCAAACTTGTGGTTCTCTGTCCTAGCTATAGCAATACCATGTGACCTTAAATAATTTATTGATCTACCTCCGACTGTTTTTCAAACTTATCCTCATAAAAGTTCACATTCGAAGATTGGAAAAATGGATTTGCATAAGAGTGCAGAAGAAATTGATTCACAGCTAACAGAAAAATATAATTGAAAAAAGAAAGAGAACGATATCGGGATGAATTAGCAGAAGTATTGTGTAACCACTTACTCAGTCATTTAGCTTAATATCCTATATCATCCAAGAAATGGCAAAAAAAAAAATAATGAAAAATCATAAGTAGTTGATTCCGAAGATGACTTTATCATGAACCAACAGAAAAAAAATTGATCAACACTAGGAAAAGAGATCACAAGAAAAATAAAATCTCGGTATCTTCTCCAGAGCAGTCACTAAAAAATCATCCTGCATTCACTATGTGACGCAGTGCCAAACTCTAAGTGGCGAGTTTCTGCAGCTGTGAGTTGACACACGCGAGTCTCTGAGTGGGCAGAACCTGTCTAACTCCTGACCCATATGCTACAACACTGATAAACACCGAGAGGGAACTTTTTATCTGGCCTCGGTCTGCTCTGGCTGATAAACCCATGTGGGCAATGTTGTTCCGTGATTTCTCTACCTGGTTTGGATAGTATCCACAGATGGGATCCACTATACTTAATCCTGTGCTCTAGCTATTTCTCTTTCTCGATCTCCTTAATGCTGGAAAGCTCTGGGTCTAGAGGGATCAGTTGAGGACCAATGGACCCTCCCTTCCACTGCCCATCATATACACACCTGCTTAATTCTCATTGAAGCACACTGGTATTGTTGCTTCACACTGGAATTTGTTTTCAGCTAATGCAAATACCTTTCAGCATGCATGCACATTTCACCACATGGGGATAAAAACAATGTATTTCTTTTTTTCTCACATGAAATTCACACTAATTAATTACTGCTGAGAAGTTAATGGCTTGACAGTAACTATTAAGGACAAAATTACTAAAAAACAATGACCATTATTAAAAGAACACATGACCCTTTCACAAGAAATTAAACCAAAACAATTACCATTCATTAGACTTTCAGCAATAAACACTGTATATCTATCAACCTGATTAATGAAAGAGACAAAAAAAAAAAGACAAACTTCAACGAAGAAAAAATTACCATTCAATGATACATCAAAGAGAGGTGAATGCAAATTTATTAGAGGTGAGTCCAATTTCATTATTTTTTCCTACCGTCATTCATAAAGCTGTCTAAATGCATGCATTTATTAATATCTGATAAAAACCAAAAAAATCAGTAATGATTACAATTAAAGTATTTGTGAAGTAGACATGTTTTATTCATTGATTTGTCGAAAATTTTGTGACTTCACATCAGTCTTACTTTCCCTGCTTTAAATAAAAAATTTATATATGATATATATTTTTTTGATATAACTTAACAATTGTACCTCGGTATGAAATTTTCTGTGACTGTTCATATGAATGAGCTATTAAACCTTGAAAATAATCTTATATCTGATTAAAAGATTTTCCTTGTGAATAAGGTCAAGCCATTTTATTACCGCTAAATCTGAATTGTCATGAAGAGGGCCGAGGGAATTTCATGATTTAACATTCCAGGTTAAAACCTCTTTTTAATAAAATTCTCCACAGTCTGCAAGGAAGAATATTTACTCCATAAAGATTTTCTCCAACAATTCAACTATCATCATCATTATTGTCTAGCTAGTACAAAGAATTAAGAGAACACACACAAACAAAAATAAGTCCAAATAAGAAAAACATGTCCCTTTTTCCACCTTGTGTCCACCTTATTATCACCTCTTATAAAACTTGTCTCCTGAAGAGCTGCAAAAGGAGGCGGTGGCCCTAACAACAATTATCGCCTCTGGGAGACCAGCAACAAAAACAAGCTTAGAACTAAATCTAGACCCACAGCAGATAATGAAGACTTCATGTCTTCAAAAATCATAACAACAGATATTAATATTGTGCATCTGACAATAATGTTTTTGGAGAATTTAATTAATTCCTTACATTTGAACTTTGATTATGGATTACAGATGAATTCTGTCTTAAATGTCCATTGATTAAAGTTCATAATGTTCTTTACTTTGGTCTAGATTTTGGACA
This sequence comes from Magallana angulata, assembly GCF_025612915.1. Lineage (NCBI taxonomy): Eukaryota > Metazoa > Mollusca > Bivalvia > Ostreida > Ostreidae > Magallana > Magallana angulata. The sequence goes on along the minus strand of NC_069113.1, from coordinate 27,182,233 downwards.
TTCCCTGTTGACCACGCTCTGCTCTCTGTCCTTGATGCATGCTGTACCTACCTACTTCCGAGGGCAAGAACTAAATTTGCTGAGGACTGTACTGTAATTCTCGTTTGAGTTGCTTCAATATCTATAACCTCCGTAACAAATACCTGGGTATCAACAAATAGTGAGATCCATAATGATGAAGCAATTATTGAGACATTGCCCCTCTGACCTAGATGTAATAGATGGGAGACTGTTCCTCGCAGGTAGCCACCGAAGATCAATACGTAACTCATAGTTTCATCTATATTTTATAACTCACGAGACGAGGAACTCAATATTCTCGTGCTAGATTGACTGAGGCACCCAGGGAGGTGTTGGCAAGGATTATGTGATGTTGGAGTTTTACACTGGTTTGACATTTTCTTGTAAACCATTTTCTGTAATGTGATTTACTACAAGTGACAAAAAATGTGTCCTATACATATTTTCTGACCATTTATTACTTCATTTCCATGTATGTAATAAGATATCATCCAATAATATTCTGATTTTTTCTAAAAGAGAAAACATTGAGCATTTGGAAACTCTATAAATCTCATCATTTCCTGCTAACCTGGTAAATTCTCTGTCAATATTTTCTTATCTTGATCATCATCTTTTCTTTAAAACTCTCTTTCAAGTTTAAAATGCATCAAAGAATTGAAAACAAACCAATCTGTGTATGTTATCATTGAATGAGCTTGTATGACACTCTAGTATAAGTCAATTAGATTGATGGACCCTTTTTGAAAAAAATCAAATATCCAAAATTTCTTTCTGATGTCGAGTTATACAAGAGCCTCTAGTTCAATGGCTACACATTACATTTCCCCGTATCTACACCAAAAGCCTGTCATATAGAGAGCCCCAATCAATTCAGACAACACGAGTCAACACAGTGCATTTTAAAACCATAAATGTCAAACACAAATACTTTGAAACTTTTAAGAACATTTTTCCATCGAAAAGAGACACATTAAACAAAATATCTATCATACCTGTCGAACAGGTTTTAAGTGGACTAATAAATCCTGGCAAATCGCATGAAAACATTTCAGTTCCAGACCTGTCCAAGGAATTAATTATCAAGATCATATCTAACAGTCTCCATGTAAGAATTATTTAAATCCCTGACTTGTGCGACAAAAAAGAACAATATATTTACCTATCTCTGTTAAGTTAAGACCAACACAGTTAAAAATAGCCTTTCTGTGGCTAAAAATACCCTGCCCTGCTCTTCCTTGACCAAGATTGTATGATTGTATACCTGCCAAGTAATTTTTTCACACCTGACTGCTCGTCAGTTTTTCATAACTGTACAATGTATACTTTGTACTTTTGAATGCACACAAAGAGGAAAAAAACCCACTACTACCACTGGATCAACAAAACTTCTTTTAACTTACATTCATGTTTTTCCTCTTCTTATGAATATAATCATCAACACACAAAAAAATATAAATAAAAAATATTCAATTACAAAATAAAAACCTATGTTGAAATGATAGACAAACGAGGATTGAGGTCTGAATAAAAACGAACATTTTTCTTACCTATTCAACAGATGACCTGAACATGTCTGTTGACATACCAGTGAGAAAACTGTTTCACAAATGAAAGGATCTTAACACTGACAGACTGTGGGCTCCACATCAACCTTTCTGGGTCCGCTACTAGTCGCCCGTCAGTCCGCTCAAGCACAAAAAAACTCTGTCTTCTTCGCTTAATGTCAATTAATTAACAATGCTAAAATTTGTGTCAGTGTCATATTCATCCATAATGAGTTGCTCGCCATAGGTACATAATCAGATAATGTTATAATGCAGTTTGGTATAGATATAAAAAGGTATCACTTTCAATTTGGAATAATTAATACACCAGGACCAGATTTCAATATCATTAGCATTAAATTAAAGAGAGAAAAGGAATGAACATTTTCTCCCACTTTCCATCATTTTAATACCAAAATGACAAAACATTTGTGTGCTAGACAATTATTGTTAATATATATGAATTAAACAAATCCATGTCTCTGCCAAAAATGCATGTTAATTCTTTCCAGCCCAAATAATTTATTGAATTAATTTTAAGGTAAAAATAGAAATTCCAAGTATAAAATTAAATAGTTATGAATTGCTACACGATCTATATTTATGAGCGGTTAAGGCTCCAAAAAGGTTGACAACATGCACAAGTGCTTTACTATTAATTGGCC